>NW_004444309.1:151633-189839 GCF_000243295.1 Trichechus manatus latirostris
ATTCGGTAGTTATTTTTCTCATTTATTGATTGTAGATTTGTTTGTTTCATCCTCTTTTTTAATTTGGCTATGTCTGAGCAGGCAGGCTGTGTGTTCTTTGTTGTTTGCTTATCTGTGGGCATGATACTTTTCACATCCTTCTCCAACTGGCAGGGTCAGTCACTCAGATATGGTGCAGCAGGGTAGGTCTAGCTGAAGAAGAGTTGCTGGGATGGGTTATTTGTGGCACTTACTACAGCCACCAGGGTGGGTCAGTAATCAGTTCAGAGCATTTTCCAGTAGGCTGTGCCTGAGCTGCTTGGTGGTGTGATGTTAAGCACATGGTGCAGGTAGGCAGGATGGAGGGGGGAGATTGTGATGTGTGGAGATAATATGGGTATGGGAGAGAGGAGAGTGGAACAGGGGCCAAAAACATACAAACAGACAAAAAAGAGTGCTAGGGGAGCTTGCCATTGGAATAGAGAGATGAGAGACTATGAAATGGAGAAAAACAAAAAGGGGAAGAAGAAAAATAAATAAATGAAAAGAATGAATAAATGAAAATTAGAAAGAAAAAAGAACAGCAATGCTTCCAGGGATCCCACCAGTGTGGCTATGAAGTCTGGAGAAGTTGTTCCCAAGTGTTGAAGTACTGCCTGGCTAGGAGGCATAGAGGTATTCAGAGCCGGGTAACCAGGGGACAGGAAGAGAAGGAAGGTATAGAGAGATGAGAAACTGAGTAATGAAGAAAGACAAACAGGGAAAAGAAAAAACAAGTTTAAAGGAAAGAACAAGAACCCCCCAAAAAAAACAGAAAAAAAAAAAACAAGAAAAAAGAAATGCCCTCAGGGATCCCTCTGCGTGTCGGCGCAAGCTCAGTGGGTAGGTCCCAAGCCACACAGCACCGCCTGGCCAGAATGGGCTCCCAACTCGAGAAAAGAAAAAGAAAACAAACAAACAATTGAAAACAAACAAAAAGCCCCTGGATCCCACCAGTGTGGCAGTTCCGCACTCGAACGGAGCTCCACAGCCTCTCAGGAAGAAGCAAAGATCCCGCATGGAGCCAGGTATTTGAACAAAAGAATGGTTATGTGGTGAGAGGTAAGGAAGAAATCAAAAGAAGTGGAAAAAAGCAATACCAGCAGCCAAAAAAAATGGCACTCAGGGAGTTAGCCACTGCAGAAGTGTGGAATCCAAGCAGCTGGTGCTTCCCAGCCAAGAGACTGTGGCTGCGGGAAGCAGAGGAGCTGAGTGGGGGTCAAGAAGGGTAGGGGATGGGACAGCATATATCACTGTTTACCAGTTGTTCTGTCTCCTGCTGGAAGATCCATGAAGCTGCTTTCTCGTACCCCCTATTTGCTGCTCTCTGACAGGAGTCCAAGATGGCGGATCCATGCTGAATTAGCTGATAGGGGACCTCTCCTTGTATGTCTCCTCGCTCTCTCTTTTTCAGTTTCTTATTCCACTTAGTGCTTGGCTGAGTTCTTTACCTCTTCATTTGATGCTTAGGATTTCAGGATTGCTGTTTCCTCTGTTTGGCTTTGTTTTTTAGACCTTTCATGTGGAAGGACGGTGTGGTGCTTCTGCGTAGAGTGCAATGTTACTGGAAGTCCATAATCAGGTTATTTGTCTTGTTGTTGTTGAGGTTTTGCAGTATCGTGTAGATTTTAGAGATTAGACCTTGATTGGATTTGTTGTAGCCAGAATTTTTTTCCCAGTCAGTAGGTTTTCTCTTGACTCGTTTGGTGAAATCTTTTGATGAGCATAAGTGTTTGATTTTTAGGAGCTCCCATTTATCTGGTCTCTCTTCTGGTGCTTGTGCATTGGTACTTATGGTTCCTATTGTGTTTATGTCACGTATTAGGGCTCCTAGCGTTGTCCCTATTTTTTCTTCCATGATATTTATCGTTTTCAATTTTATATTTAAGTTTTTGATCCATTTTGAGTTAGTTTTTGTGCATGGTGTGAGGTACGGGTCTTGTTTCTGTTTTTTGTAGATGGCTATCCAGTTATGCCAACAACTATTTGTTAAAGAGACTGTCTTTTCCCCAAAATGGACTCTGGGCCTTTGTCAAATATCAGCTTCTCATAGGTGGATAAATTTATGTCTGGATTCTCAATTGTGTTCCACTGGTCTATGCATCACTTGTTGTATGAGTAGCAGGCTGTTCTGACTGCTGTGGCAGTATAATAGTTTCTAAAATCAGGTAATGTGCGGCCTCCTACTTTGTTGTTCTTCTTGAGTAATGCTTTACTTATTCAGGGCCTCTTCCCTTTCCATGTAAAGTTGGTGATTTGTTTTTCCATCTCATTAAAAAATGCCGGTGGAATTTGGATCAGGATTGCATTGTATCTGTAGATGGCGTTGGGTAGAATTGACATTTTCACAATGTTGAGTCTACTTATCCATGAGCAAGGTATGTTTTTCCACTTATGCAGGTCTCTTTTGGTTTCTTACAGTAGTGTCTTCTAGTTTTCTTTTACATCTCTGGTTAGATTTATTCTTAAGTAATTTATCTTCTTGGGGGCTATTGTAAATGGTAATGATTTGGTGATTTCCTCTTCGAGGTTTTCTTTGTTGGTGTAAAGGAATCTAAGTGATTTTTGTATGTTTAGCTTGTATCCTGAAACTTTGCTGAAATCTCCTATTAGTTCCAGTAGTTTTCATGTGGATTCTTTGGAGTTTTCTGTGTATAAGATCATCTCATCTGCAAATAGAGACACTTTGACTTCTTCCCGACCAATTTGGATGCTCTTTATTTCTTTTTCTAGCTTAATTGCTCTGACAAAGACCTCCAGCACAATGTTGAATAAGAGTGGTGATAAAGGGCTCCATTTGTCTTGTTCCCGTTCTCAAGGGGAATGCTTTCAAAGTCTCTCCATATGCGATGATGTTGGCTGTTGGATTTGTATAAATGCTCTCAGTTATATCGATGAATTTCCTTCCTATTCCTATTTTGTTCAGAGTTTTTGTCATGAATGGGTGTTGGACTTTGTCAAATGCCTTTTCTGCATCGATTGATAAGATCATGTGGTTCTTGTCTTTTGATTTATTTATGTGATGGATTACAATGATTGTTTTTGTAGTGTTGAACCATCCCCGCATACTTGATATAAATCCCATTTGATCATGGTGAGTTATTTTTTTGATATGTTGCTGAATTCTATTGGCTAGAATTTTGTTGAGGATTTTTTGCGTCAGTGTTCATGAGGGATATTGGTCTGTAATTTTCTTTTTTTGTGGAGTCTTTACCTGGTTTTGGTATCAGGGTTATGCTGGCTTCATAGAATGATTTTGAGAGTATTTTATCTTTTTATATGCTCTGAAATACCTTTTGTAGTAGCAGTGTTAACTTTTCTCTGAAAGTTTGGTAGAATTCTCCAGTGAAGCCATCCGAGCCAGAGCATTTTTTGTTGAGAATTTTTAAATTACCTTTTCAATTTCTTCATTTATTATTGGTTTATTTAGTTGTTCTACTTCTGTTTGTGTTAGTTTAGGTAGGTAGAGCATTTCTAGAAATTTGTCCATTTCCTCTAGGTTTTCAAATTTGTAAGAGTACAATTTTTCATTGTATTCTCTTATGATTTTTTTAATTTCAGTTGGGTCTGTTATGATATCACCCATCTCATTTCTTATATGGGTTATCTGCTTCCTCTCTTATTTTTCTTTTGTCAGTTTGGCCAATGGTTTATCAATTTTCTTGATCTTTTCAAAGAACCAGCTTTTGGGCTTGTTAACTCTTTTTCTATTCTCTATTTCATTTAATTCTGATGTAATTCTTATTAATTCCTTTCTTCTGGCACCTAAGGGCTTCTTTTGCTGCTCTCTTTCTACTTGTTCCAGCTGTAGCGTTAATGTTTTGATTATGGCCCTTTCTTCTTTTTCAATGTGTGCATATTGCCATAAACTGACCTCTGAGCACTGCTTTTGCTGTGTCCCAAAGGGTCTGGTAAGATGAATTTTCATTCTCATTTGATTCTATGAGTTTCTTTATTCCATCCTTAATTTCTTCTATAACCCAGTAGTTTTTGAGTAAGATATTGTTCAGTTTCCATGTGTTTGATTTTTTTCCTTGCTTTTACTGCTGATTTCTACTTTAATGGCTTATGGTCAGAAAAGATGCTTTGTAATATTTTGATGCTTTGGATTTTGTTAAGGCTTGTTTTATGGCTTAATATGTGGTCTATTCTGGAGAATGTTCCATGTGCATTGGAAAAGAAAGTATACTTGGCTGCTGTTGGGTGCAGTGTTTGGTATATGTCTATGAGATCAAGTTGGTTGATTGTAACATTTAGCTCTTCCGTGTCTTTGTTGAGCTTCTTTCTGGATGTTTTGTCCTTCAGTGAAAGCGGTGTGTTGAAGTCTCCTATTATTGTGGAGCCTTCTATCTCTTTTCAATGCTGTTAGAGTTTGTTTTATGTATTCTGGAGTCCTGTCATTAGGTGGGTAAATATTTATTTTGGTTATGTCCTGTTGGTGTGTTGACCCTTTAATCATTATGTAGTGTTCTTCCTTATCTTTTGTGGTGGATTTTACTTTAAAGTCTATTTTGTAAGAGATTAATATTGCCACTCCTGCTCCTTTTTGAGTGTTGTTTGTTTGATATATTTTTTCCATCCCTCAGTTTGTTTGTGTCTTTAAGTCTAAGGTGTGTCTCTTGTAGGCAGCATATAGACTGATCTTTGTTTTCACCCAATCTGCCACTCTCTGTCTCTTTATTGGTGCATTTAGTCCATTTATGTTCAGCGTAATTATTGTTAGGTATGAGTTTAGTGCTGTCATTTTGATGTCTTTTTTTGTGTGTTGTTCACAGTTTCTTTGCTCCTCTTAATTTTCTGTGCTGAGTCTTTTTTCCTTATGTATTTTCTTTTCATCTTTTTCATTGTTGTTGATTTTGCATTTGGTGAGTCTTTATGTTTTTCAATTTTTTTATTTTGACTTGTAGGATAGTTAGTTTCCTTTGTGGTTACCTTAATATTTACCCTTATTTTTCTACGTTTATACTAGTCTTTTATTTCTTTATATCACCTTGACTTCCTCTCCATATGAAAAATCTACGTCTACATTTTTTAAGTCTCTCTTTTTTGTTTTAATGTTGTCATCTTTTACATATTAATAACTGTTTCCCTATTTTCAGTGTTTTAGCTTTGATTTCCTTTTGTGACTTCCCCATCTGGGTTGATATCAGGTTGCTCTGTCATGTGTTGTAGTCTTGCATTGTTATCTGATGTTACTGATTTTCTAACCGGAGGACTCCCTTAAGTATTTCTGGTAATTTTGGTTTGGTTTTTACAAATTCCCTAAATCCGTTTATCTGGAAGTGCCCTAATTTCACCATCGTATTTGAGAGACATTTTTGCTGGGTATATAATTCTTGGCTGACAGTTTTTTCCTTTTAATCCTTTATATATGTCATCCCATTGACTTTTTGTCTGCATGGTTTCTGCTGAGTAGTCTGAGGTTATTCTTATTAACTCTCCTTTGTAGATGACTTTTCATTTATCCCTAACTGCTCTTAAAATTCTTTATCTTTGGTTTTGTTAAGTTTTATTAAAGTATGTCTTGGTGACTTTGTTTTGGGATCTACCTTATGTGAGGTTCGATGAGCATCTTGGATGTATATCTTGTCATGTTTCATGATATCAGGGAAGTTTTCTGCCAACAAGTCTTCAACAATTCTCTCTGTATTTTCTGTTATGTCCCCTGTTCCGGTATTCCAATCACTCGTAGGTTATTCCTCTTGATACAGTCCCACATAATTCTTAGGGTTTCTTCATTTTGAAAATAATTTTATCTGATTTTTCCTCAAATAAATTGATGTCAAGTGCTTTATCTTCAGTCTCACTAATTCTGACTTCCATTGCCTCAATTCTACTCCTATGACTTCCTATTGAGTTGTCTAATTCTGAAATTTTATTGTTAATCTTTAGGATTTCTGGTTGCTGTCTCTCTATGGATTCTTGCAGCCTGTTAAATTTATCATGCTCTTCTCTAATCTTTTTAATTTCCTCTATTGTTTGTTCTGCATTTTGCTTAATTTCCTTCCTAATTTGTTGAAAAGTTCTGTATATTAATCTTTTGTATTCTGCCTCCAATAATTCCAAGAAATTTTCCTCTTCTGGAAAATTTCTAGATTCTTTATTTTGGGAGCTTGCTGAAGCCATCATGGATTGCCTGTTTATGTGATTTGATATTGACTGTTGTCTCCTAACCATCAATAAATGATTATATTTATTTATTTTATGTTTGCTTACTGTGTCCTAGCTTCTTGTTTTGTTTTGGTATGCCCAAATAGGCTGCTCTTGTGAGCTAGTTTGATTATTGGCATCTTTGAAGCTCTAGTGTCCTGTCACCAGGTAGTTAGATGTGCTACTAGGTTTGTGAGCTCAGGAGTCTGTCCACTCCTTCTGTATGGATTCAGCTCAGGTGTCCTGGTAGGTAGCCACCAAGTGTGATGTGTAGGCCCTCACAGTCCTAGACAGGCATGGGTGATTGGTGTAGGCACAGGCTTCTGTCTGCAACTGGGGGACACACTCTGAGCAAGACAGGGGGCTGAAGACCCCTAAGGGTGGTGTTTTTGATCCGTGGGATAAGTCCTCCATGAGTACTTAACTTAAGCCTATGAGTGATGCTTCTCACTGGTTCTGGGTAGCCATGCAGACTCTCTGGCTCTGGGCCACTTCTGGTGTGGAAACCAAGCCTCCCAAGCTTGGCTGCCTGCCTGCCTCACTGCTCACCTTCAAAGCCTGAAGGGCTCAGGCTCTCACCGGGTCAGGTCTGGCAGCCCTTTGCTGCTTCCGAACTGTCTCTCCCTCCTCCTGCCACTCAGTCTGGTTCCTCAACTCTGCCTTTGATGTTTAGGGCTCCCAGATTACCATATATAATTGAATCACTTGTTTTCTTTGGGTCTTTGTTGTAAGAGATTCCACTGGAAGTGTCTGACTGCTCCACCATCTTGGCCCCGCCTCCCCTATGTTTTTACTATTAATTCAGTCATTAATGTAACCCAATTTGGGTGAGTCCTGCCCAGTGTGACCCCTCTAGTCATTTGAGAGACACCAGGCCTTTGAGAAAGAGAAAGTAGACTCTATTGCAAGCTGGTCAAGCACGAAATTTGGAGACTAAGTCTCAAATCAAGCTCCCTGAGGTTGGGGATTCCAGAGTAGTTATAAGGCTTGGGATAGGTAAGTTATACATAATTCATGAAGCTTCTGAGAATAGGCAGGCAATTCTGAAACTAGTTAATATGTGTATGGGAGCGGTGGGAGGTGCAGTATGGCAGCTAGGGGGCGTGTTTTTTTAGGTTGTATGAGACATTAAGTTCATCTAAGGACAGCTTTGTGGCTTATTGCACATGTACGAATGGTGGGGACAGTGAAGCAGCCTTGGGTGAAGGAGTAGTGAAGTGCCTTGGGTTGCAACACAGGATGCCTTATCAGGAACTCATAGACCGGAGTGTGATGGAAGGAAGGAGAACAGTTTAACCCTGTCAATTACAGCAGTCTGAGGGAAGGGGTAAACTGGGACCTTAAGCAATCCCAGCCAGAGAAATTTGTTTCTGCACTGGTCTTCTCAGTTTGGTGAAACTACTACTTTAGGAATCAGCTTACCATAGGAACCAGGTTTTCTCTTGTTTGGCCTCTACTCCATGTCTTCTGATGCTCTGCCCAGTCCCAATCATTAGGTTTTGCTTGCCAAGTTGAGAAACGCAGTGTTCCATGGACAGATTCTACCCTGGTTATGGATTGTTCTCTCCCACTCTGGGATAAGCAAGCTACACGGATAATAAGTTGACATAGGCATATGCCTGACTGCCCACAGCTTTTCTCTTTGGTAACAATACCTTTTATTCCTCCTCTGCACTGGTCGGTCAGTAGCATTGACAGGACTGCAAATACTTTAGGCCTACCTTTCCAATGGCTTGTCCTCATCAGCCAATCTCACCCTTTCGAGTTGCAAGAGGCTCTCCACAACCACTTGTCTGAGTGAGCCCATGTTACTAGCAAACAGCAGGACCAGAGGAAAAACACACAGAATGGCCATGTTCTGTCCTTTTACCCCTGCCACCATGGCATCTGAATGTCATTAATTTGCTATGGGTAGGTACTATACAAAGGGGTAGTTCCCACTGCTTACCTTGCCTGCTCACACCCACAGTCCTAAACCAAAAAATTCGGATGTATTTATGGACTTTGCCAGAATGTTCTCAGCCTGTCCTACAATACTGTATTGTTCTTTAGCAAAGAATAATTTTATATTGGTCTAATCTAAGTGATATGAAAGAAATTCCTAACAGTTTATGGCCTAAGACATAGCTAACCCTTAGTTTCAGTGAGAACAAAGCCTATTTCTTCTTCTTTTTTTTTATTTCTTGTCATTTTAGTTGGTTCCGGCGAAGATAGTGTTCAGCTCATTCTTACACAGTCCGTTTTTCATAAAGTTCCTCATCTTCATTTTAAAATGAGGAAACTAAGTCTGAGGAAGTTGTGTATCAGCCCAACACAGTGGTGTGCCGGAACTGGCTTCTACAGCTCCTGAGAGCCGACATTGTGCTTCTCTGCCCAACTTGGTGGTCAGTGATATCATGTGGGTAGCTTGAAATTTCACATGGTAGGAATATTTACACCATGGGAATTTGCAAACACTACAAATCAGAGCCACTTCTTTTCCCCACCAGAGAGCAGGTTTACCAGCACACCACTGGCTCGGGGGCATATACCTAGTAAATGTGTAGCTGGGACTTCAGCGCCAGTCTTCTACTAAAAACCTGTGAATTATTTAAGTTCAGCAATCTCCAGAGTATTTATTTAATGGCTTCTGGCTCCAGGTTATAAAAAATAAACATATGGAGTCAATATTTTTATGTGTATGAAGTCATTAGACAATGGGATCCATATACTACTTGTATACGCTGGGTCTTTTAAAGAAATTTAGAAATGAACTGAAAGCCTTAAAAATGTTTATATGAATTGACCCATATTTTAACTTTTAGAACTCTATGCTTGAGGAAATAATCCAAGCAGTAGAAAAAAATTTGTGCACATAATTCATATTCACCTTCAGTATTTATTACAGTGTTTCATTATGATATTTAGAATAAGTAAAAACATTCAAACATAAAGGATTAGTAGGTAAATTATGATATATGCCCTCTGGATAATGCTATACAGACATTACAACTAATTTTATTGAGACTACTCTATGGCAAGTACACATACAGCTTAATAACCATTAATAACATAACATTTACATAACAATTATGTAAAACAAAAAGAAAAGAAACAATCTAAGACTAGTAAAAAAAACACCCTAAAAATTTTCTTAAGTGTCAAGATGGTAACTTCCCTCCTATTTAAAATAATTTTATTATATTTCTTCAAAATTAAAATGAGCATTTCATTTTTTTTTTTTCAAATCAAAGAGGTAGGGAGTATATGTGCCAGGCAGAAGCTTTGAATTTTAGAAAACTCTAATTAAAAACAATCAGATATTTGATGAATTTTGTGTATTTAAATTATCACTCAACTTTTCTATAAATAAAGGACAAGTTTATATAAAAATAAACTGTAATAGACACTTTTATTGATTTAATTTAACTGTTCCCTATAAATAATGACACATTTATACATTGGAATATTCACACACACACACACACACAACTTTTAACAACACTGGAAAATGCTCCCAATATAATGTGGTGTTAAAAAAATTGAATCAAATAGTATAGACAATATTTATCTAAATAATTCTATTTGAAAAACACAAAATCAGTCCAAACCCATCAATGTAAAGTTATGGAGAGAAAGAAGGCTGGACAGAAATATTTCAAAATATAAACACTGGTTGTTATCTCTGAATGGTGGTATTATGAGAGATTTTTATTCTACAGATTTTCTGTATTTTCCAAATGATTATGTATATACTTATATGTAATCATTTGGAAAATTATATATATATAACCAAAACTCACTGCTGTCAAGTCGATTCAAACTTATAGTGACCCCATAGGATTTCCAAGGCTGTAAATCTCTACAGAAGCAGACTGCCACATCTTTCTCCCTTGGAGCCGCCACTGGTGATTTTGGTTACCAGTCCAGTGTTTCAACTACTATGCCACCATGCTCCTTTATATATATACTACTATTAAACAGTCAACTGAAATGAGGGGAATCTTCCATTAGGTAGACTGACACAGTGGCCACGACAATGGGCTCAAACATACCAAAATTGTGAAGATGGCACAGGAGTGGCAATGTTTTGTTCTGTTATATATAAGGTCAACAGGAGTTGGAGCCAACTGAATGGCAAGTAACAGCAACAGCAATATATTACTCTTAAAATTAATGAAAAGATCTTTACAGAAATGTTAATTTCATCTGATTTTAATTAAAATTCAGATAAAACTACTGTCCTAGATAAAAAGATAAAGTTGGTGATAAAGTTGAGTATGTGGTGAGCCCACTCTTGGAGGGTCTTGACAGCCCGGCTGAGCCAGTAGGTAAGAGGATCTGGGTGGGAGATGGTGGTGACAGCCATGCTGTAGTAGCACCAGGCTGGCAGTCATGCTAGGGATGAGTTGAACAGGAGTAGTAGGAGGGGGAAAGGAGCCAAAAGTTGTCCAAAGCCTCTTCTGTCTCTATGCCATACATATGCCTCCTTACTCTGTGATTAAGGCAATCAAGACTAAGAGAAGTGACTTGCCCAGTGTCACAGAGCTAGCAGGTAGCAGAGCTCTGGCTTGAGCTCAGATGTGTCTGACCTCACATTTTGGCTCTTTCCTTCACACTAGGATACCTCCATGTATTACTAGTGAAAGAAAGGGGAAAAATGGTGGGAGAGCAGAAAAGGATAGAGACATTGGGAATAAAGTAGAAAAAGATAGGAAAGAAAGGGAAAGCCAGAAGACAGGAAGATGACATTCAAAGCTGCAAACAAGAACAAACTTTTAAATAAGGCCCTGAGTATGCATTGAACTTTTGACTATTATGGTTTGTCAGCATGGTAACTGATTCATAATTATTTTATGGGAATTTAGGCAACTCTACATGTAACTGATGCAGAGCAGTTACAGAACAGTTAATCCTGAATGTTTATTACCCACCATTCAGTAAATAGCTTAATAAATCTAAAGAAATTCAATTTATGGGAATGGTTATAGCATGCTATTCAAATTCCAAGCAATTACAATAAAAACCAGATGTACTGAGGGTAATGCATTTTTTTTTTTTAATTTGATGTTGGAGGATGGCTAGAACTTGAAATTCCTTTCAATCTCTGTCTAGGAGGCCAGGGTAGGACAGAGGTCAGAGGCTGTCTCTGGGTTGTTGTTTATCAAGGAAATAGAGTGAGACTGGGATACAGGCTTATCATTTTTCATAATGTTTGGGGATCTAGGTTCCCAGTGACTTGATTTTTCAAGGCTGTTTGGTCCTCTGTCCAGGACTCACATCTGACCAGCTGGTTGGGCTTTGGGTGTGTTCCAGAAGGTAAATGAATTTAGAAAGAGCCAGGAGAAAAGACTTCTCTCCCCACAGCTCATTTCAAGGGTATGGACTTCTCTGCTCTTATAGCAGATCAAGGATTGTAGGTAGAATCAGAAAGAAGACAAACATCACACACACACGCACACACACACACACGTACACACTTAATGATATTACTTATTCCTTGGCCCACGTGTTTCCTTTCACTCCCTGACACTTTGCCTTCCATCTTCTCCCATTTGGGATGCAACTAGTTCAAGATGATGTTAAGAGGGAGCAGAGAGAGAATCAACTTACTGGAAAAGGCTCTGGACTAAAAGAGGGTCAGGAGACCTGGTCCTAGCCTTGGCTCTTATCCTTCCTGTATGGCCTTGCACAAGTCACTTCAACTACTGGGCCTCAGTTTCTCCTTCCATTTCTGACATTCTGTGGTCCTATGCAAAGATGACAGTATTTGCAGATCAAGTGACTTGGGAAATAGTTATGTCATTTTCAAAGATGAGAAATACAGAAGGAAGAGGGAATTGAAGAAAAAGCAGGCAGTTGAATTGGATGCCTATAGGACATCTGGCAAGTTGACAGTTAAAAATTCAGAAAGTGAAGGAGTGAAGAAATTTAGAAAGAGCACTAAGGGAGAATAATGTCCTGGAATTTAAGGAAGAAGTTAAAAGGAGAAGGGACTTAACATAAGAAATTTTGCCTGAAGTCCAGCAAGACCAGGAAAAGGTTGGGGGGGGGGGTGCAATGAGAAGGCTGTGGAAAGTTTAGGTTAAGCCATTTTATTGAAAAGGTCAGGGAAGAAGGCATTATGTAAAAGGTTATGAAGAACCGAAAGTCCAGAAAGAGAGAAAGTAAACATTGTGTAACTCTGAGGGAGATTTTTAGCAAAGGAGTACTTGGAATGATTGGATATTCCTGTCATGAGATTAATCCACTTGTGCAATAAAATATTTTTTGACCTCTCAATAAGTTCCAGGCAGTGAGTTAGGAGCTATTATAGAAACCAATGATGTAACATAACTCTTGTCTTCAAGGTGCTTATAGTCTCATAAGAGGCAGATGAAGGCATGGGAATTACAATATACTGTGATAAACGCAAGAGTAAACCAGTTGCTGTGGAATCGATTCTGACTCATCTCAACCCCATGTGTGTCAGAGTAGAATTATGCTCCAAACTGTTTTCTTTCTTTCTTTTTTTTTAAAATAATATTTTATTGTGTTTTCAGTGAAGGTTTACACAGCAGTTTAGGTTCCTATTCAACAATTTCTACACAAATTGTTCAGTGATGTTGTTTACATTCTTCACAACGTGTGAATGTTCTCATTATTTTTGTTCTGGTTGTTCTGTTTCCATTTCCTAAGTGGTTTCACCGACTGATTTTTTGAAAGTAGATTTCCAGGCCCTTCTTCTGAGACACTTCTGGGTGGACTCAAATTTTCAACCTTTTGGTTAGCAGCTGAGTATATTAACTCTTTGCACCACCCAGGTATATAAAGGTGTAAATGTAGCTTCTTGTTGTTAGTTGCTGTTGAGTCAACTCTGACTTATGACAACCCCACGTGTGCAGAGCAGAAATGCTCTGTAGGGTTTTCAAGGCTGTGACCTTTCAGAAGCAGATCACCAAGTCTGTCTTCTGAGATGCCTCTGGGTGGGATCTAATCACCAACCTTCCAGCTAGTAGCCAATTGTTTAAACGTTTGTGCCACCCAGGGACTCCTGTAGGCATAGCTTAGGGGAAGAAAATTTTGTTCTATCTGGTGAAGTCAAGGATATTTCCTACAGAGCTGCCATAAAGCTGGGTTTTGAAAGATTAAAAGAAGTTGACCAGATGGAAAAAGGTGGGAAATTAATTCCAGAGAGGGAGAATAGTACATGCAATAAAAAGAAGGCAAGATAAAGACTGTAATGTATTTGGGGAACTACAAGCAATTTGGTATTGTTGGAGCATGTAATGTGTTGGGGACTGTCATCTAATGGGGCTAAAAGGCATGTGGGACTAGATCATGAATGGCTTTAGGTGACATGCTAGGGAACTTGGGCTTCACCTTGTAGGTGGAGAGAAAAAGATTTAAGCAAGGAAGAACCATGATTAGATATGGTGTTTTGAAAGGTCTCTTTGATTTCAACATTTCTTCTACTTAATTCCTTTATCCTGATTCTTTGGTCTATTCCATTGTTCTTTTTCTAGTTTCTTAAGGTGAACACTTGATTTATTTAATTTTCATTGTTTTTTAATAGTTAAGGAAATTAAGTCTATGCACTACTTTCATTTGTTGTTGTTGTTAGGTACCGCTGAGTCGTTGCCAACTCATAGCTACCCTGTGCACAACAGAACGAAACACTGCCTGGTCCTCCTCCATAAACACAATCTTTGCTGTGTTTGAGCCTATTTTTGCGGCCACTGTGTAAATCCAACTCATTGAGGGTCTTCCTCTTTTTTGCTGACCCTCTACCCTTTATCAAGCATGATGTCCTTCTCTAGGAACTGGTCTCTGCTGATAACATGTCCAAAGTATGTGAGATATAGTCTTGCCATCGTCACTTTTAAGGGGTATTCGGATGGTACTTCCGCAGAGACAGATTTGTTTGTTCTTCTGGAAGTCCATAATATATTCAATATTCTTCGTCAACACCATAATTCAAATGCATCAATTCTTCTCTGATCTTCCTTATTCATTGTCCAACTTTCACATGCATATAAGGCGATTGAAAATACCACGGCTTCGGTCAGATGCACCATAGTCCTCAAAGTGACATATGTG
Organism: Trichechus manatus latirostris; assembly: GCF_000243295.1. Taxonomy (NCBI): domain Eukaryota; kingdom Metazoa; phylum Chordata; class Mammalia; order Sirenia; family Trichechidae; genus Trichechus; species Trichechus manatus. The sequence continues at coordinate 165,860 of NW_004444309.1, forward strand.
CTTTTTAATACTTTAAAGAGGTATTTTGCAGCAGATTTGCCCAATGCAATAATACATCCTTTGATTTCTTGACTACTGCTTCCATGGGCATTGATTGTGGATCCAAATAAATGAAATCCTTGACGTCAATCTTTTCTCCATTTATCATGATGTTGCTTATGGGTCCAGTTGTAAGGATTTTTGTTTTCTTTATATTGAGGTGTAATCCATACTGAAGACTGTGGTCTTTGTTCTTTATCAGTAAGTGCTCCAAGTCCTCTTCACTTTCAGCAATCAAGGTTGTGTCATCTGTATAACGCAAGTTGTTAATGGATCTTCGTCCAATTCTGATGCCCCGTTCTTCTTCATATAGTCCACCTTCTCGGACTATTTGCTCAGCATACAGATTAAATAAGTATGGTGAAAGAGTAAAACTATGATGCACATCTTTCCTGACTTTAAAACACGCAGTATCCCCTTGTTCTGTTTGAACAACTGCCTCTTGGTCTAAGTACACGTTCCTCATAAGCACAATTAAGTGTTCTGGAATTCCCATTTTTGGCAATGTTATCCATAATTTGTTATGATGTTCACAGTCAAATGCCTTTGCATAGTCAATAAAACACAGGTAAACATTTTTCTGGTATTCTCTGCTTTCATCCATAATCCATCTGACATCAGCAATGATATCCCTTTGTCCACCTCCTTTTCTGAATCTAGCTTGAATTTCTGGCAGACTACTTTCATAGTGCTTCGTGTTATTTTTGCATGAAGTGTTGCACTTGTCATTGACATCTAGGTAGTGAATAATTTATTTTTTAAATTTTCTCTTTGAAATCAGGGAACCATAAATTAAAAGAAGAAAGAATAAATAAATCCAAAATCTGGTTCTCTCAGAAAACCAATAAAATAGATATACCCCTTGCAAATCTAATTAAGGAAAAAAAGAGAACACAAAAAATAGATAAGATCAGACACACTACACAGCTCCATGCTGGAATTGTATGGTAGCAAAATTTAAAACCTAAACAAAATGCATTAATTCCAGGTAAAACACATCCTACTAAAACTGATTTAAAAAGAAATGAAAATCTTGACTTGATCAAATACCAGAGGAAAAATTGGAAATCTGATTAGTAAGCTATCATTGAAAAAGTCACCAGATCTCAAAGCTAAGATTCTATATGACCGTAAGAACAGGCAATTGCAATGCTATTTAACTATTCCAGATGATAGAAAGAAACAGAAACTCTCTATAACTTTACTAAAAAAAAAAAAAAACCTGATAAAGACAGCAAAGAAAGAAATTTAAACAATAATATCATTTATATAGATTCAAAATTCTAAATAAAATATAAACAAGTAGAATGTGGCTATGATCTAAAGAATAATACATTATAATTAAGCAGATTTTGTAATAAAGTTATTCAATATGAATGAATCTATCAAAATAATTGATTATATCAATAAACTGAAGAAGAAGAAAAGCTTATATTTATATAAATGGGTGCTGAAAGGACAAGTGAGAAAAATTCAACAGCCATTTCTGATTAAAAACACTCTGAGCACAAAAAGGGTTAAAATGAAACTCCTCATGTAAAAGGAAAACTACCCCAGAACAACCACTAATATTCTGAATGGCAAAACACTAAACCATTTTAATTAAATTAGGAATGAGACAGGAATGCCTGTTATCACCAATAGTTAACATTATCTTGAAGATTTGAGCAAATGCAATAAGACATGTAGAACGTTTTTAAATTGCATAAACATTGGAAAAGAACACATAAGATTGTATATTTTTTGCATATATTATTACTAGTAACTCTAGAAGCTAATAAAAAGAACTTATTAGGAAAATTTGGTAAGCTGTCTAGATACATAATAAATATGAAGAAAAGCTTCCTCTATTTTAGCAATAAACATCTAGAAGAAGACATGAGAGAAAATATCCCATTTATAGGAATGTACTTAGGAATAAATTTCATAAAGGAAACCAAGAACTTATATGAAAAATAATTTTAAATGCTATTAAAAGACACAAATATGAGCCAAATAATTAGAAAGACATATCAAGTAGTTGGGTAAGAAAACTTAAAATCATAAATATTTAAATCTTATATATGTGTATATGTATACCCTAGAGATCTAATAAAAGAGACATGGACAGACATATGCACACGTATGTTCATTGCAGTATTATTCACAATAGCAGAAACAGCCCAAAGTGTCCTTCAACTGATGAACGAATAAGCAAAAAGTAGTACATACATAAAATGGAATACTAAGCACCCATAAAGAACAATGATGAGCCCACAAAACATATTATAACATGAATGAGTCTGGGGGACATAATGCTAAGCAAAATCAGTCAATAGCAGAAGGACAAATATTGTATGATCTCACTTTTATAAGATGACAAGAATAGATGCATATACAGAGACCAATGTTCATTGGTGGTTACCAGGGATGTGTGGGAGGGGAGGAGGAATCGCTTTTTAGATTGAAGATACTTGTTATTTTTGATGATGGAAAAAGTAGCACTGAATATGGATGTGATGAGCACAGCTTCACCAAAGGAAACAATGCCACTAAGAAGCACACAAGAGAAAAGGATGTTTGTACAAAAGAATATGACATATGTAATTTGTCAGCAACACCAACTATAACCAATAAAAGAGTGTATGGTCACATATGTCAGTGTATAGGCGTATATGTGTATGCATAGGTATAGGTGTGTACATATGTGTGCACACATAGATCTATATGTACATGTACATATAGATATATGTGTGCATGCATATATATCCAGAGAAGACACAGTTACAGGTACTTCTCAGACATAACCAAACACCTTGTGAAACTGATGTTCTGGATTTGAAGGCTTAGGATCTTAGTCTGATGGGACAACTAGGTCAATTGGGGTAATATAGTTTACAAAGTTCATGTTCTGTATCCTAGTGAGATGAGTAGCGTCTGGTGTCTTATAAGCTTGCAAACAGCCATCTAAGGTACAACTATTGGTCTCTACTCATCAGGAGCAAAAGAAAATGAAATCAAAGTCTCAGAGAAGAAACTAGTCTACACAGTTGATAGCCTACACAAGCCATGGCCTCATCTACCCTAAGACCAGAAGAACTAGATGGTTCCTGGTTACCACAACTAACTGTTCCGATCAGGGCCACTATAGATGGACCCAGACAGAACAGAAGAAAAAGGTGGAACAGAACTTAAATTCTGAAACTATTGCCCTAAGATACTTTTTTTCAGAATTGTTTTGTTCATTTTTTTTAGAATTGTTTTTGTTCATTTTTTTTATTGTGCTTTAGATGAAGGTTTACAAAGCAAATTAGTTTCTCATTAAACAATTAATGCACGTATTGTTTTGTGACATTTGTTGCCAACCTTGCGACGTGTCATCACTCTTCCTGTCTCGACCTTGAGTTCCCCATTTCCATTCATCCGCTTTCCTGTCCCCTCCTCCTGCCTTCTCGCCCTTGCCTCTGGGCTAGTGTGGCCATTTAGTCTTGTATACATGGTTGAGCTATGTGCTTTTATTTTTTGTATGTTTTATGGGCCTGTCTAATTTTTGGCTGAAGGGTGATCCTCAGGAGTGACTTCGGTTCTGAATTAAAAGAGTGTCTGGGAGTCATACTGTGAGGGTTTCTCCAGTCTCTGTCAGTCCAACAAGTCTGGTCTTTTTTTGTGTGTTTAAATTTTATTCTACGTTTTTCTCCAGCTCTGTCCAGGACCCTCTATTTTGATCCCTGTCAGAGCAGTTGGTGGTGGTAACCAGACACCATCTAATTGTGCTGGACTCAGTCTGGTGGAGGCTGTGGTCATTGTGGTCCATTAGTCCTTTGGACTAATCTTTCCCTTGTGTCTTTGATTTTCTTCATTCTCACTTGCTCCAGACAGGATGGGACAAGTAGACATATCTTAGATGGCTGCTCACAAGCTTTTAAGACCCTAAACACTACTCACCAAAGCAGGATGTAACATATTTTCTTTATAAACTATGTTATGCCAATTGAGCTAGATGTCCCCTGAGACCATGGTCCCCAGCCTTCAGCCCAGTAATTCAGTCCCTCATGGAGTTTGGATGTGTCTATGAAGCTTGTATGACTTTGCCTTGGTCCAGTAATGCTGACTTCCCCAGGATTGTGTACTGTTTTACCCTTCAACAAAATTACCGTTTATGTATTGTCTAGTAAGTGTTTTTCCCTCACCACCCCTCCCCTCCCTAGTAACCATCAAAGATTGTTTCTTTCTGTGTGTAAATCTTTTCATTTGTTTTTATAATAGTGGTCTCATATAGTATTTTTTCTTTGTGATTGACTTATTTCACTCAGCATACTGCCCTCCAGATTCATCCATGTTGTGAAATGTTTCGCAGATTCATCATTGTTCTTTATCATTATCTAATTTATCTAATTCCATTGTATGAATGTACCATAGTTTGTTTATCCATTCATCTGTTGATAGGCACTTAGGTTGTTTTCATCTTTTTGCTATTGTGAATAATGCTGCAATGAAGATGGGTGTGCATATGTCTATTCGTGTGATGGCTCTTACTTCTCTAGGATATATTCCTAGGAGCAGGGTTGGTGGATCGTATGGTATTTCTATTTCTAGCTTTTTAAGAAGGTGCCATATCGTTTTCCATGGTGGTAGTACCACTATGCATTCCTCCCAGCAATGCGTAAGAGTTCCAATCTCCCCGCAGTCTCTCCGACATTTGTTATTTTCTGCTTTTTTTCTTCTTATTATTAGTGTCAGTAATGCAGGGGTGAGATGGTATCTCATTGTAGTTTTGATTTGCATGTCTCTAATGGCTAGTAATTGAGAGCAATTCCTCATGTGTTTGTTAGCCATCTGAATGTCTTCTTTGAAGTGTCTGTTCATTTCCTTTGCCCATTTTTTAATTGGATTATTTGTCTTTTTATTGTAGAGGTGTAGAATTTTCCTATAGATTTTAGAGATCAGACATTTGTGAGATATGTCACAGCCAAAAATTTTTTTCCCAGTCTGTGGGTTCTGTTTTTAGTCTTTTGTTGAAGTCTTTTGAGGAGCATAAGTGTTTAATTTAAAAGATTCCAGTTATCTAGCTTATCTTCTGGTTTTTGTGTATTGTTAGGTATGAATTGTATCTTATTTATGCCATGTGTTAGGGCCTCGAGCATTGATCTTATTTTTTCTTCTATGATCTTTATAGTTTTTGGTTTTATATTTAGGTCTTTGATCCATTTCGAATTAGTTTTTGTGTATGGTGTGAGGTATGGGTCTTATTTCATTTTTTTACAGTTGGACATCCAGTTTTGTCAGCACCATTGGTTAAAAAGACTATCTTTTCCCCATTTAATGGACTTTGGGCCTTTGTCAAAGATCAGGTGACCGTAGGTAGGTAGGTTTACAGCTGGGTTCTCCATTCTGTTCCATTGGTCAGTGTGTCTGTCTTTGTACCACTACCAGGCTGTTTTGACTACTATGGCTGTATAGTAGATTCTGAGGGCAGGAAGTGTGAGGCCTCCTACTTTATTCTTCTTCTTCAACAGTGCTTTACTTATCCAGGGCCTCTTTCCTTTCCATATAAAGTTAATGATAAGATTTTCCATCTTATTAAAAAATGCTGTTGGTATTTGGATCGGGATTGCATTATGTTCATAGATTGCTTTGAGTAGAATTTTCATTTTCAAAATGTGTCATTCTATACATGAGCATGCTATGTTTTTCCATTTACGTAGGTCTCTTTTGGTTTCTTGCCGTAGTGTTTTGTAGTTTTCTTTGTAAAGGTCTTTTATGTCCCTAGTTAGATTTATTCCTATGTATTTTTTTTAGGGGCTAATATAAATGGTATTGCTTTCCTAATTTCTTTTTTGAAGTTCTCTTTATTGGTGTATAGGAATCGAAATGATTTTTGTGTGTTTATCTTGTATCCTACTACTCTGCTGAATCTTTCTATTAGTTCCAGTAGTTTTTTTGTGGAGTCTTTTAAGTTCTCTATTATAGTATCATATTGCCTGCAAATAGGGATAGTTTTAGTTCTTCCTTACCAATTTGGATGCCCTTTATTTCTTTTTCTTGTCTTATTGCTCTAGCTAGGACTTCCAGCACAATGTTAAATAAGAGTGGTGATAAAGGGCATCCTTGTCTTGTTCCTGTTGTCAGGGGGGATATTTTCAGCCTCTCTCCACTGAGAATGAAGTTGGTTGTTGGTTTCACATAAAAAAAAAGCCAAGTCAATTCCAACTCATAGGAACCCTATAGGACAGAGTAGAACTGCCCCATAGGGTTTCCAAGGAGCAGCTGCTATAGTATAGATGTTCTTTACTATATTGAGGAATTTCCTTTCTATTTCTATTTTATTCAGAAGTTTTTATCAGGAATGTGTGTTGGTCTTTATCAAATGTCTTTTCTGCATTGATTGAGATGATCATGTAATTCTTTTGTTTTACTTATATGGTGGATTACTTTGATTTTCTAATGTTGAACCATTGTTACATACTTGGTATGAATCCCACTTGGTCAAGGTGTATTATTTTTTTTGATATGAAGCTGAATTGTATTGGCTAGAATTTTCTTGAGAATTTTTGCATCTATATTCATGAGAGATACTGGTCTGTAATTTTCTTTTTTTGTGGTGTCTTTGCCTAGTTTTGTTATCAGGGTTATGCTGGTTTCATAGAATGAATTTAGAAGTGTCCCTTCCTTTTTTTTTCTCTGTTCTGAAACAGTTTGGGTAGTACTGGTGTGAGCTCTTCTCTGAATGTTTGGTAGAATTCTCCTGTGAAGCCATCTGGGCTAGGACTTTTTGTTGTTGTTGTTGGGATTTTTTTTTTTATTGCCTTTTCAATCTCTTCTCTTGTTAGGAGTATGTTCAGATTTTCTACCTCAGTTTGTGTTAGTTTAGGTAGGTAGTATTTCTAGAAATTTGTCCATTTCCTCTAGGTTTTCAAATTTGTTGGAGTATAGTTTTTCATAGTACTCTGTTATGAACATTTTTACTTCAGTTGGGTCTGTTGTAATGTCCCCCATTTCATTTCTTATTTGGGTTATTGTTTCCTCTTCTATTTTTCTTGTGTCAATTTGGCCAGTGGTTTGTCAATCCTTTCAAATAATCAAATTTTGGTTTTGTCAATTCTTTCTATTGTTTATCCATTCTCTATTTCATTTATTTCTGCTCTGATCTTGTGGCTATGGGCTTCTTTTGCTGTTCTCTTTATATTTGTTCAAGTTGTATTACTAACGTTTTGATCTTGTCCCTTTCTTCTTTTTTGATGTGTGCTGTAAATTGACCTTTGAGCGCTGCCTTTGCTGTATCCCAAAGATTTTGGTGTTTTCATTCTTGTTTGATTCTAGGACTTTTTTTAAATTACATTTTGATTTCTTCTATTACCCAGTGATTTTAAAGAAAGGTGATATTCAGTTTCCATATATTTGATTTTTTTTCTTGTTCTTCCTTTCATTAATTTCTATTTTTAAGATGTTGTGACCAGAGAACATGTTTTGTATTATCTCAGTGTTTTGGATTTTGTTGAGGGTTGCTTTCTGGTCTAAGATGTTGTCTATTCTAGAGAACATTCCATGTGCATTGGAAAAGAATGTATACTTTGCTATTGTTGGATAGAGTGTTCTATATATGTCTATGAGGACAATTTTGTTGATTGAGGCCTTTAGATCTTCTGTATCTTTGTTGTGTTTCTTTCTAGATGTTCTGCCCTTTACTGAGAGTGGTGTGCTGAAGTCTCCTGCTATTAATGTGGAACTATTAATTTCTCTTCAGTGCTGTTAGTTTGTTTTATGTATTTTGGAGCCCTGTCATTAGGTGCATAGATATTTATTATGGTTATGACCTCATGGTAGATTGATCCTTTATTCAATATGTAATGTCCTTCTTGGTCTTTTATGATAAATTTTGTTTTAAAGTCTATTTTGTCTGAGATTAGTATTGCTGCTCCTGCTCTTTTTTGGTTGTTGTTTGCTTGATATATTTCTTCCATCCTTTGATTTTTAATATATTTATGTCTTTTCTTTCTAAGATGTGTCTCTTGTAGCTAACATAATGATGGGTCATGTTTTTTAATCCATTCTGTCACTCTCTATCTCTTTATGGGTGCATTGTCTTAGTCATCTAGTGTTGTTATAACAGAAATACCACAAGTGAATGTCTTTAACAAACAGAAGTTTATTCTCTCACAGTTTAGGAAGCTAGAAGTCTGAGTTCAGGGTGCCAGCTCTAGGGGAAGTCTTTCTTTCTCTGTTAGTTCTGGGGAAAAGTCTTTGTCGTCAATCTTCCCCTGCTCCAGGAGCTTCTCAGTGCAGGGATCCAGATACAAAGGATGTGCTCCCCTCCTGGTTCTTCATTCTTGGTGGCCTGTGTTTCCCTCTGTCTCTCTGCTCACTTTTTTCTTTTATATCTCAAAAGAGATTGACTCAAGATACAACCTAATCTTGTAGATTGAGTCCTGCCTCATTAACATAACTTCCTCTAATTCTGCTTCATTAACATCATAGAGGCAGGATTTAAAACACATAGGAAAGTTACATCAGATGACATAATTGTGGACAATCACACAATACTGGGAATCATGACCTAGTCAAGCTGACACACATTTTTGAAGAACATAATTCAATCCATAACAATGCATTTAAGTCATTTAAATTCAGTGTCATTATCGATGTGTGATTTTATTCCTGTCATTTTGTAGTGCTTTGTGTGTGTGTATGTGTGTGTGTGTGTGTTGCTGACGTTTTCTTTGTTCCTCTTACTCTCCTGTGCTGAAGTCTTTTCTTTTGTGGATTTTTTTCCAATTCTTTCATTTTTGTAGATTTCGTGTTTACTGAGACTTTGTTTTTCTTCTTTATTTTGATGAGTAGGTTTGTTAACTTTCTTTGTGGTTACCTTGAAATTTACCCCATCTTCCTGAGTTTAAACAAGTGTTTTATTATTTAATATCACCTTGACTTTCTCTCCATTTGAAAGTTCTATAAACTACACCATCTATTCCTTCTTTTATTGTTCTGATGTTGTTGTTATTTACAGATTGATGTCTCTGGTTCCCTGTTATAAATCTTTTAGTTTTGTTTTATCCTTGAGAGTTCATTACCTAGGTTGATATCTAGCTGATACTGTCCTGTGCCCTAGATTCAGGTTGTTGTCTGATGTTTGTTCTATAACCAAAGCTCTCCTTTTAATAATTCTTGAAAGTTTCATTTGGTTTTTACATATTCCCTTAATTTCTGTTTAACTGGAAATGTCCTAATTTCACCATCATATTTGAGTGAGAGTTTTGCAGGATATGTTATGCTTGCTTGGCAATTTTCTCTTTCAAAATTTATTTCTCTTTTTTTCTTTTGCATGGTTTCTGCTGAGTAATCAGAGCTTAGTCTCATTGTTTCCTCTTTGTGTATGACTTTTCATTTTTCTCAAGCTGCTCTCAGGATTCTTTCTTTGTCTTTGGTTTTGGCGAGTGTGATTATGATATGCCTTGGTGACTTTCTTTTGGAGTCTATCATATATGGGGTTCATTGAGTTTCTTGGATGGTCAGTTTTTCATCTTTCATGATATTAGGGAAGTTTTCTGTGAGCAAATCTTCAATGAACTTGTCTGTGTTTTCTGTTTTCTCCCTCTATTCTGGAACTCCAATCATGCACAAATTTTTGCTCTTGATTGTATCCCACATTTTTCTCACGTTTTCTTCATTTTTTTCCTCAAATAAAGTGGTATCCAAGGATTTGTCTTTAATTTCACTGATCCGGTCTTCTATTGTTTCAAATTTGCTCCTAAAACCTTCTATTGCACTGTCCATTTCTCAAATCTTGTTGTTTATCTTTTGGATTTCTAATTGCTGTTTTTGTATGATTTCTAGTTGTTTATTTATTTTGACAATTTTTTCCATCTATGGTGCAGCAGAGCCGGCCCATCAGGGGTGGGATGGGGATGGGTCATTTTGGGCATAAGCTGAGGCTGGCAGATTGGGACCAGGGTACAGTGCGGGGTGGGATCTGGGGGTCTGGGTTTTGTACCAGTGCTGGTCAGAAGCGTGGTGGTTGTTGTGTGGTGCAGATAGGTGGGAAGGAAAGGAGATGATTTGGTGTGTGGAGCTAAGTGGGTGAGAGACAGAAGAGAAAGAAGAGAAGTAGAAGCAAAAAAGTAAAGAAAAAAGTAAAGAAAATGGTGGTATGGTGGGATTTGGCAGGTAGTGACTGGGCTGACCCAGGGAGGCCATATGCTGGTGGCTCTCTAGCTGAGTGGTGCACCATCACTCTTCCAAAAGGGGTGAGGACAGCTCATGGGGCTAGCTTGGCTGGAGAAAGGAAAAGAAGGTAGGGAAAGAGACAGAAGAAACAAACAAAGGCAAAATATAAAATATATATATATAGCACCAGTGGAACTATCCTTTAGGGGTGGGGCAGACCTGGACAGCAGTGAACTGATGTCTTTCCAGCTGAGTGATGATGACCCATTGGAAAGTGACAGAGGTCATGTAGAGGGAAGAAGAGTGGGTGGTGGGAAAGCATGTATCCCTGCTTACTGGGTGCTTTGTCCCCTGTTGGGAGCTCTGTGAAGTTGCCTTCCCATACTCCCTCTCCATGTTCATTGTTGGCTGTAGTCCAAGATGGTGAATCTGTGCCTTGTTAGTTGGCAGGGAACCCCCACTCCTTAGCTGCTCTCGTTCTCCATTCTCTGTCAGTTTCTTATTCCATTCTGTGCTTGATTGAATTCTTTATCCCTTCTTTTGATGCTTAGGGTTCCAGAATTGATGTTTGTAACAGTTTTACTTAGTTTTTTGGTTCTTTGCTGCAGAGGGATGGCATGATGCTTCTGTCCATAGGGCCATGTTGGATCTAACAGCCTAAGATACTCTTTAAAACTTGAACCAAAACTATTAGTGAATAACATATTGGCACACAAAATAAAGGATATTACCCTTGAGTATGGAGTGCCATTAAAAAAAAAGTCTATGAGACCAAAAGGTCAACAACTACCCTAAAGTGAAGATACAAAGATAAGGGAGCAGGGAAACTTGAGTACTGGAAATAGAACAACCAGAATGCGATTAAAGAGAATGTTGACACATTGTGAAAATGTAACTAATATCACTGAACAATTTATATAGAAATTGCCAAATGTGAACCTAATTTGCTGTGTAACCTTTCACCAAAAACACAATAAAATATTATTATTTTAAAAAAACGTAATGTTAAGTGAAGGAAGCCAGTTAGAAAATACCACCTATTATATGAATTCACTTATATGAAATGTCCAGAATAGGCATTCTCTATAGAGAGACAGAAAATAGACTAGTGATTGGGTTGAGGGAATATAAGGAGTGACTGCTAACGTATAGGATTTTTTTGGAGGGGATGATGAAAATGTTCTGCAATTAGTGGTATGGTTTTCAAACCTTGTGAATATCCTAAAAGTCAATAAATTGTACACTCAAAAGGGTGAATTTTATGGTATGTGAATTATATCTCAAATAAAAAAATCAGCTTATAAGTTTTGGCAAAAAACAAATATAATAAAATTAATAGGCAAACACAGATCTATAAAAATGTTTATAATTCAGATGGCAGATAAAGGCATAATTTCTCTAATATGCAAAGAGAATTATAAATTGACAAAAAAGACTAACTCACAATAAATAGAGAAAATTGTATGAAATCACAATTTGTAGACGGGTATATGTAAATGGAAGAAAATATACTTAATTGACTGATAGTTACATGAATCCAAATTAAAATAACAATGAGAGATCTTTTAGCAATTATCAGACTGGAAAAAAATTAAAAAGAACTATCACATCTATTGCTGGCAGTGATGTGGAAAATAAAGCATGTTCTCATATTAGTGAATTAGTTACAGATATTTTGGACTATAAGAACCACCAACTATTAATATTCACAGCACATATATCCTTGGATCTAGTAATCGTGAATCTATTAATATAAATAAAAATAATGGTTTTTATTATTGTAATGACACATATGCAAACAGAAACACACATATATGTTGTTGTGGAATTAGTTGTTGCTGTTTATAGTGGCCCCAAACTGAAGATAGTTTGTAGTATATCTACACTGTGGAATGTTATGTGACCACAAAAATAAAAAAGTATAAATTGGAGTTCTACCAGAAAAATTAGGGAGAATTTCATGGGTTTTACTGAATGAGAAAAGAAAGATCAAGAAGAATATGTAGAATACAATTTCCTCTTAACAAAATAATGACAAAACAATATATGTATATGTGCATATATATGTATATATAAGTTTATATATAATTACACTTTTAATAGACATATAAAAACAGAAGGGAAAAGATCACTTTGGTGGTGGTGAAGACGTATTCTTGGAAGGAAGCAAAAATGGATGGTATAGAGACAGGAAACTCCTGACAGGAAACAGTCCAGGCAAGACATGAGAATACCAGGAATAAATAAAAGCCAGAGTCCATTTAAGGTCCTGCTGGGACACTCTGTGTTTGGATGTTGGACACCCTCTGTGCTTGACCTGGAGACAGGCTTCCTGGTTTCCTGCTCCATTACCACTACTCATTCCTCTATTTGGATTCTCTTTTTCCCACAAGGCCAGTGCAGATGGAAGCTTCTCCCCCCCTCCAGTCATTGCCCTGAGCAACCTTTCACATCCTTCTGATATTCTCCACAAATTTGGGCCATGGAACCCCAAAGAAACAGGGTCAATAAGATGCCCAACATGATATCTTAACAGCCTTTCAGAGTATCTATTCCTAGTCTTTATGGACCATAAAGGGATGCAAGTGTGACTTTCCTTTATCCTGTCCTCTGCATGCTTTCTTTCTTCATTCTTCTTCCGGGAGTCACCACCACTGTCATGTTCTGTCTAGAGCTTCTGAGTTCTCTCAGAACTCCATATACTCCTCCATCCCAACTCAACTCTCATTGTTTCAGGCCTAGACCAGAGATTCTTATGTTGGGGGTGAGCTAGTATTTCAGAGTCCTCAGGGGAAAGCTTTTCAAAATATATATGCCTACCACTCTCCACACTGCCCTCTCTTTGCCATAGATTCTGGAAAAATGAACCCTTAATTATAGTATTAGAATGGCACTATATACAATCTCCATTTTACAGATCAGGAAACTGAAGACCAGTGTGATTAAACAATATTCCTAGGATCTTCTGACTATTGAACATATTCTTTCTACTGTCCCTGCAGTGTTTTAGGAGAATTCACCAAAGACTCTGAGAGGGTGTCTTTCCTCTCAGAAGCTCCCCCGGGAGTCTAATGCCCAATAGCTTGTTTTAGTTTTAACTTATTTTGCAATTGATGACTAACCTCTAAAATGTTCAGGCACATGTTAGGTGCTTGGAGTGGAGGTAAGGAGGATGAAGGGGAGATGTGGAATTACAAAACAGGTGTGCCTTCGAAAACTCACACCAAGTGGAGGAGGAAGATCAGTTATTAAAAAAAGGCACTTACAATGAATGTGGTGGTTGCCTTTAGGGAAGATAGAGCAATGGGGAAGGAGCTCTGGTGGCACTGTGGGTAAGTGCTCTGCTGCTGACCAAAAAATCGGCAGTTCAAACCCACCAGCTGCTCTGCAGGAGAAGGTTTCCATAAAGATTACAAACTTGGAAAACCTATGAGGTAATTCTACTCTGTCCTATAGGTGTACCATGAGTCAGAATCAACTCAGTGGCAACAGGTTAGAGCAATGGGGGATTTATACTGCCTGGGAGTGCCTATGAGGGTTCCCATGGAAAGGGTGTTTGAGACTCACTCAAAGTATTCAGACCTACCTGTTTCCAAAAGGAAGTCATTCCATTCCTCTCTCTGAACCTGTAAAGTGCACTTAAACCTGGGGCCCATCATGTTTCAACCTTAACTTGGGTTCAGCCAAGAACAAAGGGTACTATTGCCATCACTGTGTGGGCTGTATGCATGAACCAGGCCACTGTGAGGTTTTTGGCAGCCAGGCCTTTGGATCCTTCTGAGCCTTAAACCCAAACACCAAATCCATTTCCGTTGAGCCTATTCTGACTCATAGTGACCCTATGCATGAGCAAGCAAATAAAGTGTTTAAAGTGTTTTTCAAGAAGTGAATATGATCTTATACAAAAGAATGGGAGATCACCAAGGGAAGAAAAAGGAAGAGAATTTTGAACAGATGGATCAGTATGAGCAGAGGCAAAATTTCAAAAGAGCCGAAGCTCTAGGAAGAGTGGGACATTTCGAATCTGAAATTGAGAGAAAATGGGGGGGGGGGGGAGGCATGACAAATGCTCAAATGGTAGGTTGATCCAGATTGTAAAGGATCTTACAAGAATGAGTTTGGGCTTTCCTTTGGGGAAAACGGGGCACTAGGAAAAATTTTTAAGGTGATTTTTTACAAGATAAAAAAAATGCATTTTTTTTATCATTTCCTCGTAACTTCCCAGTGGTTTTCCTACCTGATGGGGATTTCCATGAAGTGTTTGAAGAATACCTGTGAGTGAAATCAGCCACAGAGAGGTAACGATTGAAACATGTATCTGACATCCACTGGCTCTCTTATCTTCAAAGGAGAGTGGACCCAGGGCAGGAGGGACTTGTCCCAGGGTGAAGGGAGTGGGAGGAGGCCTACAGAGCCAAATGCTTGTAAAGCTCCCTCCTGTAGAGCCCAAGAACTTCTGAAACTTCTTCTCTCCCTCTATAAACACTGCTTCTTTGATCTAAAAGGACGAAAAAATGTATTCAACCTCTAGGTAAATGCTGTTGGCTAAGTAGTTCAGAAAGGCCACATGACTTAAGCATGAGCAAAGAACTTGATATCAGAAGAGGAAGCTGTATGAATAAAGGCAATTCACAGAACTGCTGTGTTTTCGTCTGTAAAATGGGGAGGTAACCCAACCCCTGCGCCACATCCTTTCTCAGAATTAGTGGGATGATCAAAGGAGGCCATACAAAACAGTTCTCTGCATCAGTTATCTGTTACCACAATAATGCTGCTTAACAAACTCAAAGCCACAGTGGCATACAACAGTATACATTTCTGTAGCACAGGAGTTTGTGGGTTTCAGCTGACCTAGGTTTGGTTGTTCACCAGAGTGCTTGCCCCTGTGATTGCGGTCAGGTCACCTTAAGGGTTTTGATCTGGCTGGTCTCCCTCACACACCTGGAGTTGGCTGTAGATTGCTGATATAGGATGGCTTCAGCTGGAGGATTGTTGATGTAAGATGGCTTTGGCTCTGTTCCACGTGTTTCTTACTCTTCCCTTCAGCAGGTTAACCCAAGCATGCTGCTCTAATGGCCATGGCATAGAGCAAGGTTGAATGGAAACACACAAACACTTTTCAAGCCTCTGCTTGTGTCACATCTCCTAACACCCCATTGATCAAAGCAAATTACATGGTTAAGCCCAGCATCAGGTGGGAAGACAATACAAAGTTGTTGTTGTTGTTGTTGTTGTTGTTAACCCTCAGCTCATGTTGATGCCATGTACAATGAAAAGAAACACAGCCTGGTCCTATGCCATGCCCTTGATGGATTGTAAATTGGGCCATTTTTATCCATAGTTTTTCATCAGCTGAATTTTGGAAACAGGTCTTTCTTCCTAGTACGTCTTAGTCTGGAAGCACTACTGAAACCTGTTCAGCATCATAGCAACATGCAAGCCTCCACTGACAGACAAGTGGTGACTGTGCATGAGGAGCATTGGCCAGGAATTGAACCTAGGTTTCTTGCACGGAAGATGAGAATTCTACTACTGAACCAACACTACCCCCATTACAAAGTTACATTGGCAAAAGGTGAAGATGCAAGGAGCAGTAAAGGATTGGGGTCATTTGGGCCATTTTCAACAGATCTATAAACTGTAAGCTATACAAATAAATGCAAGGTAATATTAGTATCCAATAGTAATTTAATCAATGTGTGCTTGTTGAGTTGATTCACATGGGCATTGGTCTGTTTCAGACCTGATTATTTTCACAAGTGTTGTTCAGTTGCCCCATAGTTTTTCATAGTCAGAATAAAACTTCATTTAAAAATTATCTGTAGGACTTCCAGGCAACGTGGCACTATAGACAGAAGCACCATATTATCCTTCCACAGCAAAGATCCGAAGAAATAAGTCTAACAGAGACAAACGTCAATCCTGAAACACTAGGCATCAAATGAAGAGATAAAGATCTCAGCCAAGCACGGAATGGAATAAGAAACTGACAGAGAACAGAGAGTGAGGAAAGATATGTGCAGAGGTCCCCTATCAGCTAACACAGCACAGATTCACCATCTTGGACTCTTACTGGAGATCAGTGAACAGGGAGTATGGGAAAGCACCTTCATTGAGCTCCCAGCAGGAGATAGAACAACTGATAAACAGTGATATACACTTTCCCATACCCCACCCTTCTTCATCCTCACTCAGCCTCCTCTGCTTTCTGAGATCACAGTCTCTTGGCCGGGAGGCACTGGCTTCAGCCCTGTGCTGCTTGGATTCCATCCACCCACACTGGCTTGCTCCTTGAGTGCCATTTGTTTGTTGCTGGTGTTGCTTTTTCCCACTTCTTTTGGTTTCTTCTATACCTCTCACCACCTACTCCTCCTTTCTCTCAAATACCTGGCTCTGTGTGCCATCTTTGCTTCTTGAAATGCTGTGAAACACCGCTCAACTGTGGAACTGTTTCCTGGCCCATGTCGCCACACTGGTGGGATCCCCGGAGCTTTTTTGTTGGTTTGTTTTGATTTGTTTGTTTTCTTTTTCTTTTCTTGACTTGGGAGCCTCTTTTAGCTCAGCTGTACTACGTGGCTTGGGAGCTACATTCTCAGTCTGCGCAGCCATGTGGTGGGATCCCTGGGGTGTTTCTTTTTTGTTGTTTTTGTTTTCTTTTCTGTTTTTCCCTTTTTGTCTTTCTTCGTTTCTCAGGTTCTTGTCTCTCTATACTTACCTTCTCTTCCTTTCTCCTGAATACCTGGTGCTGTATGACATCTCTACCCCTTCTAACCAGTCTTCACTTGCTGGCCTGGGAACCACTTCCCCTTCTCCAGTCTTCACAGCCACACCGATGTGATTCCTGAGGGATTTTATTTTTCTGAATTTTTATTTATTTATTTTTTTCTTTAACAGATTTCTTTTTTTCTTTTTCTCCATTTCTCGGTCTCTCATCGCTCCACTCCAAAGGCAAGCTCCCTTAGAACTCTTTTTGTTTGTTTTTTGCTCCTGTTTCTCCTCTTTCCCTTACCAGTCTTAGCTCCACACTTCACAATCTCCTCCTTCTTTTTTGCCTGCCTGCACTGTGCGTTGAACATCACACCCCCAAAGAACACAGGCAAGGCCTACCAGAACCAGCCTTGCACTGATATCCGAGCCACCCTGTCAGCCCTAGTACATGATGTAAATGACCTATCCCAGGAACTTGCCTTCCACTAGACCTGCCCTGCTGCACCATAGCTGAGTGACTGACCTTGCCACTGGACAAGGAGGTGAAAAGTATCATTCCCACAGATGAGCAAACAACAAACAATGCATAGTCTGCCTGTTCAGACATAATCAAATAAAACAAAAAAGCAGGGTGAAACAAACAAATCTCCAATTACTAAATGAGGAAAATAACTACTTAATGTCCCGAAGACAGCAGACAATGTCAAAACATTAAAAAAAGACAGGATGGTTCTAGTAGACATCCAAAATAAAACATCAGATGTCTTTCCAGTAGAAGAAAAGGCACTAGAACTGCCTGATAGGGAATTCAAATCTCTAATATTCAGAGCTATCCAAGAGTTGAAGCAAAAAACAGACAAAAATGAGGAAAAATAAACAAATACATGGAAAAGGCAGAAATATTCATGGAAAATACAGACAAAAAGGGAAGAATTCAGGAAAATAACACAGGAACAAAATGCCAAAATAAATTAACAGCTAGAAATCATACAAAAACAACAATTAGAAATGGACAATATCATAGAAGGGCTGAGGAGCAACTTTGAAGTGATGGAAGACAGAATCAGAGAAATTGAAGACCAACACTTGGTTACAACTCTGAGGAAAAATCAGAAAAAAGAACGAAGAAAAATGAAGAAACCCTGGAGGGCATTATACTGAGTAAAATAAGTCAATCACAAAAGGACAAGTATTGTATGAGACCACTACTGTAAAATCTCCTGAAAAGGTTTACACACAAAAAGAAATACTAAACAGACAATAGGTAAGTGGTAACTTTGGTGAAGGGTAAGAGTACGCAATACTGGGGAAGCCAGCACAACTTGTACAAGGCAAGGTCATAGAAGCTCCATGGATACATCCAAGCTGCCTGAGGGACCAAATTGCTGGCCTGAGGGCTGTGGGGGCCATGGTCTTGGGGAACATCTAACTTAATTGGCATAACATAGTTTATAAAGAAAATGTTCTTCATTCTGCCTTGGTGAGTAGGGTCTGGTGTCTTAAAAGCCTGTGAGCAGCCATCTAAGATACTCCACTGGTCTCATCCCTTCTGGAGCAAGGGAGAATGAAGAAAACAAAATACAATGGAAAGATTGGTCCCAAGGACTAATGGACCACAACTACCATGGCCTCCACCAGACTGAGTCCAGCACAACTAGCAGATCGCTGACTGCTCTGACAGGTATCACAACAGAGGGTCCCAGACAGAGCTGGAGAAAAATGTAGAACAAAATTCCAACTCAAAAAAAAGACCAGACTTACTGGCCTGACAGAGACTAGAGAAACCCAGAGAGTATGGCCGCTGGACACCCTATTAGCTCAGTAATGAAGTCACTCTGGAGGGTCACCCTTCAACCAAAGATTAGACAAAATGAGACTAATGGGACACAACAGCCCGAGGTCAAGGTCTGGAAGGCAGAAGTGGACAGGGAAGCTGGTAATAGGAAACCCATGGTCGAGAAGATAGAGTGTTGACATGTCATGGGGCTGTGAACCAATGTCATAAAACATTATGTGTATTAACTATTTAATGAGAAACTAGTTTGTTCTGTAAACCTTCATCTAAAGTAGAATTTAAAAATTTTGTAAACAATGAAAATAAAAATTATCTGTAAATTTTTCTTGGGCAGCTGAAGCTCTCAGCTTTCTCTCCGTGTGATATTTTAGTGTGTGTATGTGTGTGTATAGGAATATTGGTGGTGATTTCCTGTTTCCATTTAGTGCAGTCATCAGTGATAACCTTAACTTTGCAGTTTCATCAGGGCTCTTTCTAAATGTGCTGACATTTCAATTAAATGTCACTGACATCATTTTGTTTACCAGCTGGAAGATTTGTAATGGGGAATTTTGGTAGTGGCAGAGACTAGAGATTTCCATTTGGGAAAATGCCAGACAATGTCTTTTGTCTCTACTACATCTGCGGGCACCCTGCACGTGTGTTTTGACAAAGCGATTAGCTCTTCAAGATGTCCCTGGTGCTCCAGGTCAGGAATTTTCAAACTGTTTCCTGAACCCTGGTGGAGGTGCCTTAGGGGGTTAGGTGTGTATGTAGGTAGTAGAACTTGAAATAAAACTTCTGCCCTCCTAGTTTAATTAAAGAATAGTCTGAGATTGCAAGGTTGATGATTAAAATGTTATTGTTTACAGCCAAGTGCGTGTGTGTATACAGTGTGCTGGTGGGGTGTGAAGTGTACAGTGTGCAGTGTGCAGCGTGCACCGTGCAGAGTACTGTGTGCTTTTCACAGCTTGCAGCATGCTTAGTATAGTGAGCAGTGTGCAGTCTGCAGTAGGCTTTGGATGGTGCAAATAGTTAAGTGTTCAGCTGTTAACTGAAAGGTTGATGGTTTGAGGTCACCCAGAGGTGTCTTGGAAGAAAAACGGGAACTCTACTTCTGTGAAGTATATTGAAAACCCTATGGAACACACTTCTACTCTAAATCACATGCGTTCATGCGGTCCCTGTGAGTTCGAGTCAACTTGACAGTAACTGACAGAGAGAGAGAGAGAGGGAGATAGACAGATAGATAAATGGATGGACGCATGGATGGATAGATATAGATACAGATATAGATATAGATATAGATATAGATATAGGTATACAATTCAGATCATCGACTTGGGAGCCAGACTGCCTGGATTTAAACCCCAGCTGTGCCACTTGCTAGCTGTGTGACCTTGGACCACTTATCCAGGTCTCTGGGCTTCCATTTCCTCTTGTTAATATTATCTCTTGTTCTAATGCTTAAATGAGTTAACATATTAGTTATCATTTATTATTAATATGATACAACCAAAATAAAACACAGATATAAATCAGATGCTGAAGCTGATATAAAAAATATAACTGTCATCCATGATCCCTGATTTGATCATTTTGTTAATCAAAACTATCTCATTATTGTCATGATTGACTTTGTAAAAAGTAAATATTATTAATTAAAAATTATAAAATATATACATAAAAAGTAACTACCATTTATTTGTTTAATATATATTTAAGTTTCAGATGCAATTTCATTTGGAGAAAAAAATGTGTTGCTTAGAAATTTTGAAAATCACTGTTCTTAAGTATCTCATATGATTCTGAACTAAGGGCTTAAAAAGCAAACTCAGATACTGATCCAGCTCCTGACCTTTATGTGGTCCCGGAGAACAAATTCCAGGTTGAGTGTGGAAGTGTAACAGTACAGAGCTGAAATGACTTCACAAAGTTTTCCACTAACACACCCAGTTGAACCAAACAATTTTAAAAGCATTTGGTGATGATAATTTTTGATGTTGATAGAAATTGCCTTGTGCATTGACCAGGGCCTGGAAATGACCCTCTGAATGGTGGTTAAAGCATGAGAAGCCCCCAAGATATGTATGGCTATTGTCCTGATTGCATTAGGTCCAGTTCTAATATTTCAGTTCAGTAGAAGACACAAACAGCAGGATTCCGAGGGGATCCCATTGCAGATCTCTGCCTCCCTACTCCTGCCACCTGTGGACAGATTGCTGCAAAGAAATTTGATTCAAGTGAAGGAAGGGCCTGGTGGGCTGGATGTTCAGACAGATCAGTGGTCAGAACTCCCTTCTGCCAGGGTGCCATAGTGAAGCTGCCCTTGCTCTCCTTGTGCTTGTGAGAAAGCCCTGAATGGAGCAGCTCCTTCAGAGAAAGAGAGCCAAGGGAGACACACTAGTAGGAATGCTACCAGCTATCTCATTTACTGCTCATTTTACAGATCGGCACACTGAAGTCCCATGAACCAGTTGAGTCTTGAACTAATGTTTTCTGACTCCAAGTCCATTATGCTTTTTACTTTACCAGTTACTGTTAGGGATTATTCCAAGGAGGAACTGGCAAGTGTTGGAAACTGATTTATGAATTAATGCAAAACATGAACAATCCACATTATCATTATTGTTGTTCTTGCTATTGGGCCCATTTTAGCTATTCTAATTTTGCTTAGTGCTGCATATGCTCAGAAAGCCTCAGTGAGACAGAATCTCTTCTCCTTTAGCTATTCTCATTGTGGGGAGTCAAACGTTTCCGTGTCATCAGCTCCCACTTCCATTTCAGTGGCTTTCTACTAAGATACAGAAGTGCCTCATTCTTTAGATATGGTTTACCCATGTAGGTTTCTACTTTTCAATATACTGTATATTTTTGTAATAAACATCATTGTGTTTAATTCCAAGACATCTTCGTCAGATATGTTATATGTTTTATATATTTCTATGCGGTAAGTCAAAAGATATTGCTACTAGAGTTCCAGTTCATACATGCAAGGGTTTATTCCAAACAAAACGTGTTTAAACATGCCTCCATGATCAGTGGATGGCTGCAGACAAGTTCTCTCAGTAATACGCTTGTCTTAGGCTCAATACCAGCAGGGGTTCCAATGGTGGACAGGTTTCAGCTGAGCTTCCAGACTAAGACAGACTAGGAAGAAGGACATCGTGGTCTACTTCTTAAAAGAATTAGCCAGTGAAAACCTTATATAGCAGCAGAACATTGATACAGTGTCAGAAGATAAGCCCCTCAGTTGGAAGGCACTCAAAATACAACTGGAAAGAGCTGTCTCCTCAAAGTAGAGTCGACCTTAATGACTTGGATGGAGTTAAGCTTTCAGGACCTTTATTTGCTGATGTGGCACTACTCAAAACGAGAAGAAACAGCTGCAACAATCCATTAATAATCAGAATATGTAACGTATGAAGTATGAATCTAGGAAAATTGGAAATTGTCAAAAATGAAATGGAATGCATAACATCAATATCTTCGGCATTAGTGAGCTAAAATGGACTGGTATTGGCCATCTTGAATTGGACAGTCATATGGTCTACTATGCCAGGAATGACAAATTGAAGAGGAATGGCATTGCATTCATCATCAAAAAGACTATTTCAAGATCCAGCCTGAAGTGTAACGCTGTCAGTAAGAGGATAATATCCAAACGCCTACAAGGAAGACCAGTTAATATGACTATTATTCAAAGTTATGCACCAACCACTAAGGTCAAAGATGAATAAACTGAAGATTTTTACCACCTTCTGCAGTCTGAAATTGATCAAACATGTAATCAGGATGCATTGTTAATTACTGGTGATTTAATGTGAAAGTTGGAAAAAAGAAGGATCTGTAGTTGGAAAATACCACCTTGGTGATAGAAATGATGCCGGAGATTGCATGATAGAATTTTGCAAGACCAATGACCTCTTTTTCTTTTTTTTGCTTTTTTTCTTTTAATTTTTTTGTTGTAATTTAGATGAAGGTTTACAGAACAAATAGTTTCTCATTAAACAGTCAGTACACATATTGCTTTATGACATTGGTTAACAACACCACAACATGTCAACACTCTCTCTTCTTGACCCTGAAGGACCTTTTATTTTTGGTGAAAATATACATAGCCAAAGTTACACCATTTCAAAAATTTCTACATGTACAATTCAGTGACATCCATTACGTTCTTCCCATTGTGCTGCTATTCTCACTATCCTTTTCCGAATTATTCCATCACTATTATCTTCAACTCACAGCCCCCTAGGCTTCCCATCAAACCTTTTGAGTTGCTGTTGTCAATTTGATCTCACATAGATCTTTTTTTTTTTTTTTTTGTACATTAGATGAAGGTCTGCAGAACAAATAGTTTCTCATTAAACAGTACACATATTGCCTTATGACAATGGTTCACAACCCCATGACATGTCAACACTGTCCCTTCTCAACCTTGGGTCCCCTATCACCAGCTTTCCTGTCCCCTCCTGCTTTCTAGTCC
Organism: Trichechus manatus latirostris; assembly: GCF_000243295.1. NCBI lineage: Eukaryota > Metazoa > Chordata > Mammalia > Sirenia > Trichechidae > Trichechus > Trichechus manatus. The sequence goes on from NW_004444309.1 coordinate 189,010, forward strand.
TTGTCCCTGGACTGTTGTGCCCCATTACTCTCGTTTTGTTTTATGGGGCTGTCTAATCTTTGGCTGAACTGTGAACCTCCGGAGTGACTTCATTACTGAGCTAAAAGGGTGTCCAGGAGCTATATTCTCGGGGTCTTTTATTGTGAGTTAGAATTTTATTCTACATCCTTTTCTAGCTCTGTCCATGACCCTGTATTGTGATCCCGGTCAGAGCAGTCAGTGTTGGTAGTGGGGCACTATCTAGCCGTACTGTACTCAGTCTGGTGGAGGCTGTGGTGGCTGTGGTCCATTAGTCCTTTGGACTAATCTTTTCCTTGTATCTTGTTCTCTTTAATCTCCCTTTCTCCCGAAAGGGTGAGACAGTGGAGTATCTTAGATGGCTGCTCACAGGCTTTTAAGACCCCAGATGCTACTCACCAAAGTAGAATGTAGAACATTGTCTTTACAAACTGCGTTATGCCAATTGAGCTAGATGTTCCCTGAGACCCTGTCCCCACAGCCCTCTGCCCAGCAATTCAGTCCCTCAGGGAGTTTAGAAGTGACTATGGAGCTTCCATAACCTTTCCTTGTACAAGTTGTGCTGGCTTCCCCAGTATTGCATACTGTCGTACCCTTCACAAAAGTTACCACTTATCTATTGTCTGTTTAGTCCTCCCCACCCCTCCCATCCCTCGTAACCAACAAAGATTGTTTCTTTTTGTGTGTAAACTTTTACATGAGTTTTTACAGTAAAGGTCTCATTCAATATTTGTCCTTTTGTGATTGACTTATTTCACTCAGCATAATGTCCTCCAGTTTCATCCATGTTATGAGATGGTTGACAGATTCAT
>NW_004444309.1:189939-191421 GCF_000243295.1 Trichechus manatus latirostris
TACTCCATTGTGTGTATGTACCATAGCATGTTTATCCATTTATCTGTTGATGGACATCTAGGTTGTTTCCATCTTTTTGCTATTGTGTACAGTGCTGCAATGAACATGGGTGTGCATATGTCTATTCCTGTGACGGCTCTTATTTCTCTAGGATGTATTCCTAGGAGTGGGATTGCATTTTGTAGCGCTTTTTTGTGGTGCTGATGTTCTCTTTGTTCCTCTTACTCTCCTGTGCTGAGTTCCTTTTGTTTGTGAATTCTTTCATTTCTTTTGTTTTTGTAGGTTTTGTTTTTATGAGACTTTATGTTTTTCTTCTTTATTTTGATAAGTAGGTTTGTTAACTTTCTTTGTGGTTACTTTGAAATTTACCCTTATCTTACTAGATTTGAACCAGTCTAGTGTTACTCGGTATCACCTTGCCTTCTTATCCATTTGAAGGTTCTATACCTACATTGTTTATTCCTTCTTTTATTGTTCTGATGCTGTTGTCATTTAGAGATTAACCTCTTTGGTTCCCTGTTGTAATTCTTTTGGATTTGCATAGTCCTTAAGAGTTCATTTCCTAGGTTGATATCTGGCTAGTACAATCCTGTGTCCTATATTCAGCCTGTGGTCTAATGTTGTTTGTTCTCAGATCGAAGGACTCCTTTTAATAGGTCTTGCAAGTTTGGTTTGGTTTTTACATAGTCCCTTAATTTCTGTTTATCTGGAAATGACCTAATTTTACCACCATATCTGAATGAGAGTTGTGCAGGATATATTACTCTTGGTTGGCAATTTTTTTCTTTCAAAGTTTTGTATATGTCATCCCATTGGCTTCTTGCCTGCATGGTTTCTACTGAATAATCCAAGCTTAGTCTTATTGTTTCTCCTCTGTATGTGACTTTTTGTTTTTCTCAAGCTGCTCTCAGGATTCTTTGTTTGTCTTTGGTTTTAGTGAGTGTGATTATGATATGCCTTGGTGATTTTCTTTTGGGGTCTATCCTATATGGGGTTCGTTGAACTTCATGGATGGTCAGCATTTCATCTTTCACGATATTGGGGAAGTTTTCTGTCAGCAATTCTTCAGTGATCCTCTCTGTGTTTTCTGTTTTCTCCCCGTGTTCTGGAACTCCGATCACTTGCACATTTTTGCTTTTGATTGTATCCCACATAATTCTCAGGGTCTCTTCATTTTTCTTTGTTCTTTTTTCTGATTTTTCCTCAGGGTTGTATCCAAGTGTTTGTCTTCAATTCTTCTAATCCTGTTTTCCAACGTTTCAAATCTGCTCCTCAACCCTTCTATTACACTGTCCATTTCTGAAATCTTGTTGTTTATTTTTTGGATTTCTGATTGTTGTTTTTGTATGGTTTCTAGTTGTGAATTTATTTTAGTATTTTGTTCCTGTATTATTTTTTGAATTCTTCCATTTTTTGTCTGTATTTTCCATGAATTTGTCTATTTTTTCCTCATTTTTGTATGCTTTTTGCTTAAACTCTTGG
>NW_004444309.1:191521-199658 GCF_000243295.1 Trichechus manatus latirostris
ATTTTCCATGAATTTGTCTATTTTTTCCTCATTTTTGTATGCTTTTTGCTTAAACTCTTGGATAATTCTGAATATTAGGGATTTGAATTCCCTATCAGTTAGGTCTAGTGCCTTTTCTTCTACTGGAAGGTCATCTGGTGTTTTATTTTGGATGCCTACTTGAACCATCCTGTCCTGTTTTTGTAAACGTTTTGATATTGTCTGCTGTCTTCAGGGCATTCAGTAGTTATTTTCCTCGTTTATTGATTGTAGATTTGTTTGTTTTGTCCTAATTTTTTTGTTTTATTTGGTTATGTCTGATCAGGTGGGCTGTGCGTTCTTTGCTGTTTGCTTGTCTGTGGGCACGATACTTTTAACCTCCTTCTTCAATGGGTAGGGTTAGTCACTCAGGTATGGTACAGCAGGGCAGGTCCAGGTGAAGGAGAGCTGCTGGGATATGTTGTTTTGGTATGTAGCAGGGCTGACAGTGTGGACCAGGAATCATTACAGGACAGGTTCCAGTAGGCCGTGCCTATGCTGCTTGGGAGTGTGATGTTCAGTGCACAGTGCAGGTAGGCAAGAAGGAAGGGGTAGATTGTGATGTGTGGAGCTAAGATGGGTATGGAAAGAGGAGAGAAGAACAGGAGCCAAAAACATATGCACAAACAAAAAAGAGTGCTAAGGGAGCTTGCTACTGGAGTGGAGAGATGAGAGACTGAGAAATGAGGAAAAACAAAAATCAAAAAAAGAGTAAAAGAAAAAATAAATAAATCGAGAAACTGGAAATGAAGAAAGACAAAAAGAAAAAAGATAGAAGAAAACAAAACAAAGAAACAAACAAAAAAAAAAAAACAAGAAAAAAGAAATGCCCCTATGGATGTCCCTATGCATCTGCGCAAAGTAAGGGAGCAGCTTTCAAGCCACTCGGCACTGCCCAGCTAGAAGAGGCTCCCAAGCTGAAAAAAGAAGAAGAAAACAAAAAAAAAAAATCAAAACAGAACAAATCAGAGCAAACAAACAAAAAAGCCCCAGGGGTCCTGCCAGTGTGGCGGCACGGGCCCAGAAGCAGTTTCACAGTCAGTTGGTGTTTTGCAGCCTTTCAGGAAGAAGCAAAGATGGTGCACGGAGCCAGGTATTTGAGCGAAAGGAGGGGGAGGTGGTGAGAGGTAAGGAAGAAATCTAAAGAAGTGGAAAAAAAGCAATACCAGCAGCCAACAAAAGGCACTCAGGGAGCCGGGAAGTGTGGGTTCTTCCCGTCCAAGAGACTGTGGCTGCAGGAAGCAGAGGAAGCTAAGTGGGGGTGAAGAAGGGTGGGGGGCGGGAAAGCCTATATCACTGGTTACCAGTTGTTCTGTCTCCTGCTTGAAGCTCCATGAAGCTGCTTTCTCATACCCCCTGTTCGCTGATCTCCAACTGGAGTCCAACATGGCGGATCCGTGCTGCAGTAGCTGATAGAGGACCTCTGCATGTATCTCTCCTTGCTCTTTCTTCTCAGTTACTTTCTTATTCCATTTGGTGCTTGGTTGAGTTCTTTAGATCTTCATTTGATGCTTAGGGTTTCAGGATTGATGTGTGACTCTGTTTGACTTAGTTTTTCTGACCTTTGCTGCGGAGGGATGGCGTGGTGCTTCTGACTATAGCGCCATGTTGCCTAGAAGTCTCAACGACTTCTTCATTTCAAATATCCTTTTTCACCAACATAAATGGCAACTATACACGTGGACCTCAACAGATGGAATACACAGGAATCCAATCAACAACATCTGTGGAAAGAGACGATGGAAAAGCTCAATATCATCAGTCAGAACAAGGCCAGGGGACAACTGTGAAACATACCATCAATTCCATACGAAAATTCAAATTGAAGCTGAAGAAAACCAGAACAAGTCTACAAGAGCCAAAGTATAACCTTGAGTAAATTCTTCCTGAATTTAGAGACCATCTCAAGAATATATTTGAAGGGTTGAATACTAATGACCGAAGATCAGATGAGTTGTAGAAGGATATCAAGGACATCATCCATGAAGAAAGCAAAAGGTCATTAAAAAGACAAGAAATAAAGAAAAGACCAAAATGAATGTCAGAAGAGACTCTGAAACTTGCTCTTGAATGTCAAATAGCTAAAGAAAACAGAAGAAATGATAAAGTAAAAGAGCTGACAGAAGATCTCAAAGGGCGGCTGGAGAAGACAAAGTAAAGTATTATAATAATATGTGCAAAGACCTGGAGTTAGAAAACCAAAAGCGTAGAGTACGCTTGGCATTTCTCAAGCTGAAAGAACTAAAGAAAAAATGCAAGCCTCGAGTTGCAATGTTGAAGATTTCTATGGGAAAATAATAAACGACCAAAGAAGTATCAAAAGAAGATGGAAGGAATACACAGAATCACTATACCAAAAAGAACTGATTGATGTTCGAACATTTCAGGAGGTAGCATATGATCAAGAACTGATGGTACTGAAGGAAGAGGTCCAAACTGCACTGAAGAGATTGGCGAAAAACAAGGCTTCAGGAATTGAGGGAATACCAACTGAGATATTTCAACAAAAAGACACAGTGCTGGATGTGCTCACTTATCTACGCCAAGAAATTTGGAAGACAGGTACCTGGTCAACCGACTGGAAGAGATCCATATTTATGCCTATTCCAAAGAAAAGTGATCCAACCGAATGTGGAAATTATCAAACAATACCATTAATATCACAAGCAAGTAAAGTTTTGCTAAGGATCATTCAAAAGTGTCTGCAACAGGGAACTCATCAACAGGGAACTGCCAGAAATTCAAGCCAGATTCAGAAGAGGACACGGAACCAGGGATATCATTGCTGATGGCAGATGGATCCTGGCTGAAAGCAGAGAATACCAGAAAGATGTTTACCGGTGTTTTATTGACTATCAAAAGCATTTGACTGTGTGAATCATAACAAATTATGAATAACATTGTGAAGAACAGGAGTTCCAGAACACTTAATTGTGCTGATGAGGAACCTGTACATAAATCAAGGGAATACTGCGTGGTTTAAAGTCAGGAAATGTGTGCATCAGGGTTGTATCCTTTCACCATACTTATTCAATCTGTATGCTGAGCAAATAATCTGAGATGCTGAACTATATGAAGAAGAACAGGGCATCAGGATTGGAGGAAGACTCATTAACAACCTGCGATATGCGGATGACATAACCTTGCTTGCTGAAAGTGAAGAGAACTTGAAGCACTTATGGATGAAGATCAAAGACTACAGCCTTCAGTATGGATTACACCTCAACATAAAGAAAACCAAAATTCTCACAAGTGGACCAATAAGCAACATCATGATAAACAGAGAAAAAATGGACATTGTTCAGGATCCGCAATCAATACCCATGGAAGCAGTAGTCAAAAAATCAAATAACGCATTGCATTGGGCAAATCTGCTGCAAAAAGACCTCTTTAAAGTCTTAAAAAGCAAAGAAGTCACCTTGAAGACTAAGGTGGTTCTGACCGAAGCCATGGTGTTTTCAATCGCCTCAAAAGCTGGACAATGAATAAGGAAGATGGAAGAAAAATTGAAGCCTTTGAATTATGGTGTTGGTGAAGAATATTGAATATATCGTGGACTGCCAAAAGAACGAACAAATCTGTCTTGGAGAAAGTATAGCCAGAATACTCCCTGGAAGCAAGGATGGTGAGATTTCATCTCACATACTTTAGACATGTTGTAGGAGGGATCAGTGTCTGGAGAAGGACATCATACCTGTGAAAGTAGAGGTCAGCAAAAAAAAATGAAGACCCTCAACGAAATGGATTGACATAGTGTTTGCCACAATGGGCTCAAGCATAATAACTATTGTGAAGATGGCACAGGACTGGGCAGTGTTTCATTCAGTTGTAGATAGTGTTGCTATAAATTGGAACCAACTCGACAGCACCTAACAACTACAGTCTCATTAGGGTGCCTTCAAAAAAAAAAAGGATACTTTTTATGCCATGGGGAAAAAACATTTGAAGTCAGGGCTAATGTCTAATTTTTAACAAAACTTAAGTGGATATATTCCCAAATCATTGGTGTATAGACTTAGACGGAGGATATGCTGCGAAACAATACTTCACAGTTTGATATTTTTGTTTAAAAAAGATTTCTATGATTTTATAGCAATACTTTTTGACTTAATTGTATTCCTTAGGGAAGTATAGCCAGAATACTCCTTAGAAACAAGGATGGTGAGACTTCATCTCACATACTTTGGACATGTTATCAGGAGGGACCAGTCCCCGGTGAAGGGTGTCATGTTTGGTAAAGTAGACGGTCAGCAAAAAACAGGAAGACCATCAACAAGATGGATTTACACAGTGGCTGCAACAGTGGCCTCAAGCATAACAACGATTGTGAGGGTGGCTCAGGACCGGGCAGTGTTTCATTCTGTGGTACATAGGGGTTCTATGAGTCGGAACTGACTCGACGGCACCTAACAACAGCGTGGCTGCAGGGAAGGTGGATGCTAAATTGTGGAGGCACTTAAAGGACAAATGAAGGCATTTTGACTTTTTATGAAGATGGAAATTCTCTTGTGCATTGCTAAAGTGGAAAGGAGGGCAATATGTGCAAGCTGGGCGTGGAAATATGAATCTGAGGTCAAAGGATAGAATTGAATGGACCAAAGGTCTTGAGGGAGGGACAGAAGTTGGGCCCTGGCTTTTGTAGTTATTACAGTTCCATTGTTCTCTGATTCCTTTCTGGGAAATGACTGAAAAGCTTGGAGTACAGAGGAAGAGTCCCGGTGTTTAATAGAAAAGATAAAAGTGGAAAGTATGTGGGTCTTTTGTGCTGTTTATAATTTATGTGAAATTATCCCTAAAAGATATTTTCCAAGATTTTTCTAGCTATTGTCTTTATACTTCAGGGCCCAGATGATGCGTCATTTTGAGTGCTTGTGGGTCCAGCTCCAGCTGGATCACGTTCTTTATGCTCAGGGACAGAGAATAATAGCTCCAATATTATCTCCTAAATCATCGCCTCCTTTTAATTGGAGATTGGAGATAATACATTGATGATCAATACCTGGACTTAGGCTCTTAGATGGCGGCCATGGCAGGCTCTTTAAACTCATGTTGCTGGTTTTCCACTGGATACCATCTGGTTCTTCACCAGGATCTTAAGTAAGAGTGACTTTCTCATCAATCGCATTGACGAAAAGAGCAGACTCAACGTACATCAAAGTTTTAGCCCGAGACCTTCTTTTGCCTTTTAAGTGTGTAAGACAATAGAAGATAAGGTTTATTAGGCCTAATACTAGCAGGATGCAGACTAAGAATATTACTATTCCTTGCAATAGTGATCTAGCCCATGTACATATTCTTGATGGTAACCAACCAGATAACTCTGGTGTTTATAAGGGTGTTATAGCATATAACCAAGTAGCTTCCTGTCTAATGTATATCCTGTTCTACTTCTCCTGTGTTATGTATCCAAATAAAATGAGAGGTATTTACTACAACACAGACTCTACCTTCTTGGGCTAATATAAAATCTAAGTAAGGCTATTCTGTTATTTCATGTCACCTTGGCTAAGAAGTCAGAGATTACTGTTGTGCTTCCATTCTACTAGCAACTTTGTCTGCTATTTGTCCTATGGTGACTATTAAGTTTCTTAAAGATTTCTCCAGCTCAACTATATCACAAGTAAGAATTAAACTCTTAGAAATGACTAACCTTACCCTGAGTGTTGGACCAAAGGATTTTCTTCTGACTCTCGTTTTACAATGTGTAACAAATTAACATTACCTTTCCAATATTTACTAGTATCATTACTATGAATATCTAAAGGTAATCCTAAGGTTCCCAAAGTGCATTGCCTACACATTCTCCAGGAATCTAACAAGAGATTCAGTATCAGTTGGAAAGGGATCATCTAAACTAGTATAGTTGGATCCACCACACAAAAACATATATCCATAAGGAGCACATAAAATTTGTCTAGAGAAACAGAGGAAATAGAAACATTTACATGTGACAACGAAGTTTCCACCAGAGAACACATGATTAGCGAGATAATACAGGATGAGCCTTTCCTGTTGGAGGTCTTCAGTTAATTTATTTAACATACTAAGTGTTCTTCCCAAGGGCAAGCTGCCCTTCTTTGGTTTACCTACTAACAGTCATGAATCACTTTCTCAGAAGCAGAAGTGGAGTGTAAGACAAAGTGGAGTCTGAGCCATGAGGTTAATCTCCTCTGAGAACCTCGTTTCTTTAAGACACATAATTTTCTGCATAGCAAGGAGATGACAGTTTGATTACAAACATTAGACAGGTATTTCATACAACATTGTTTTGAAGACTAATTAAACTAATGCCTGATTTACCCTAAACATAGCTCTCAGTCTGATCTTTGGAGTCAGTTTCCCCAAACAGACTGACTTCTTCAAGAAAGCACAAAGCCCAGAGCAAAATGGTCTTACTAGTTTATCTGGACAATTGTTTGACTCAAAAATGGTTTCAGAAATCAGCTTTTTTTTTCCTCTCAAAACTCGAGGCTCAAAAGTACATCCAAAGGCAATAGCCTATGTAGGTTAACCTAAACTCCACGAAAGCCAAAAATCTGGATTCTGGGAGAGTTACAACTGTTTTGTGATTCCATCCTTTGTATCATGATGCTGTTATAGAATCTTTGATCAAAAATGTTCAATAATGGTAGTGGGGACCATCTGTTTTTTGTTTGTTTCTTTTTAAGATCCCAGGCACCATACAGCAAACAAGGAAGAAGAACAGAAACACTAACAATAATATTAGGCCAATTGTCTGAAATGGCCAATGAAACCATGACCTTAAGGTCTTTGAACAGAAGAAATAAATCTTATGAAGTGTTTGTTTATACATAAACAGCATCAGTAATTGCTTTTCATGTACCTCAACAGCAACTATTTTCTGCAAAACCTCATACTTCATTTTAATATAACACAACAACATTTATCTATTAAGGCACAAACTGTTCCTTGGGAGACAAACAGGAAATCTAATGCTATTCTATTTTGTAAAATCATAGCTCAAACTTGAGACACTGCTCTGGTTATGACATTTACAACTTTGTTAAGTTTACCAAAACAAAACAAAACAAAACCAAATCTGTTGCTGTTGAGTTGATTCCAACTCATAGAGACCCTATATGACTGAGTAGAATTGCCTCATAGGGTTTCCAAGAAGCAGCTGGTGGATTCAAACTGCCAACCTTCTGGTTAGCAGCATGAGCTCTTAACCACCGTTCCGTCAGTCCAAGTTTACCAACAGGCACTTCTCATTCAAGAGTTAAAATATCTAAACCCATTAGTTAGACAATTTGGGAGAAAGGAGGAAAATGGCTTTCTCATATGCAGAAAGTAAGACCTTAAAACATCAGCAATATTCCTACATAAAAACCATAGTAATCACAGTTGTCTTATGTAGTTAATTTTTGTTCCATGTAATTCTGGATAGCCCCAGTCTGGGAACCCATAACCTTCTACATATGAGTTCTGGAAATCTTGATTTAGCCTAGTCACAGTCCTTTTCACAAATCCAATACAGTCCATCTTTTTGTTGAGATATTTTCAGCAAATCAGAAAAGTAAAAACTTATCTGCAGATGACAAAACTTAATATGGTCATGATTAATTTATAAGAATAAACTCTTAAAACTGAAAGACCTGACAGAAATTAATTACAAGCATGATGTAAAGAAAATAAAGTCAGTTAAAACATTTTTATAAAAAAATTTCTTAATATAATGAGTAACTTTATTTTCAAAGAGCTTTTGGCATAATACATAATAATCTTGAGACATAATAGTCAGGATATACCAAGATTATCAAGTCTCTAAATACCTAAATAGTAATTATAAAAAAAAAAAAAAAACTTCATAGGTAAACTATTTGAATTCTCCAGTCAAACCATTATTGGCTTTGATGCTACTAGATTAAAAAAAAAAATAAAGTTTTGACCAAGTTAGCAATTAAAAATAATAAAATTAGGAGTTCCGGGAAAATGGTGCTCTAGGCAGAAGCAACACGCCATCCCTGCACAGCAAAGATCCGAAAAACTAAGCAGAACAGAGAAAACAACAATCCTGAAACCCTAAAACATCAAATGAAGAGATAAAGAACTCAGCCAAGCACCAAATGGAGTGAGAAAACTGACAGAGAATGGAGAG
>NW_004444309.1:199758-201711 GCF_000243295.1 Trichechus manatus latirostris
GAAGAGATAAAGAACTCAGCCAAGCACCAAATGGAGTGAGAAAACTGACAGAGAATGGAGAGTGAGGAGAGATTCATGCAGAGGTCCCCTACCAGCTAATGCAGCGTGGATCTGCCATCCTGGACTCCTATCAGAGACCAGCAAACAGGAGGTATGAGAAAGCAGCTTCACGGAGCTTCCAGTGGGAGACAAAACAAAAGGTAATTTGCGATATATGCTTTCCCACCCCTGACACTTCTTCACCCCCACTTGGCCTCCTCTGCTTCCCGCAGCCACAATCTCTTGTCTGGAAAACACGGGCTGCTTGCATTCCACACTCCCGAACGGGTCGGCTCTCTGAGTGCCATCTGTTGGCTGCTGGTGTTGCTTTTTTCCCCTTCTTTTGATTTCTTCCTTACCTCTCACCACCTCCCCCACCCTTCGCTCAAATGCCTGGCTCCGTGCGCCATCTTTGCTTCTTGCTGAGGGGCTGTGGAGCTCCGTTCAAGTGTGGAGCTTCTTCCCAGTCTGGGCTGCCGTGCTGGTGGGATCCCAGGGCTTTTGTTCATTTTGTTTGTTTTGAATTGTTTGTTTGTTTTCTTTTCCTTTTCTTGACTTCGGAGCCCTTTCTGGCCAGGCTGTGCTGCGTAGCAAGGAGACTACCCTCTTGGCTTGCGAAGACGTGCAGAGGGATCCCTGAGGGCATTTCTTTTATTGTTAGTTTTTTTTTTCTGTTTTTTGGGGGGCTTTCATTGTTCTTTTTGTTTTTAATTTGTCTTGTTTTCTTTTCTCTCTTTTCCTTTTTTCTCTTTCTTCATTACTCAGTTTCTCTTCTCTCTATATCTTCCTTCTCTTTCTGTTCACTGAATACCTGGCGTTGTATACCTCTATGCCTTCCAGCCAGGCTGTACTGCAACACCTGAGAGCGACTTCCCCAGACCTCATAGCTGCACTGGTGGGATCCCTGAAACTTTGTGGGTTTTTAACCATTCCAATTTTTATTTATTCATTCTTTTCTTTTCTTCCTCTTCCCCGTTCTGTTTTTCTCCATTTGATAGTCTCTCACCTCTCCATTCCAATGGCAAAATCCCCTAACATTCTTTTTTTGATTGTTTGTATGTTTTTGGCTCCTGTTCCCCTCTCCTCTCTCCCATATCCATCTTAGCTCCACACATAACAATCTCCCTGCTATATCCTGCCTACCTGCACCATGCATTTAACATCACACCACCAAGCAGCACAGGTACAGCCTACTGAAACGTGCCCTGCACTGATTACCGACCCGCCGTGGTGGCTGTAGTAAGTACCACAAACAATCCATCCCAGTAACTCCTCTTCAGCTAGACTTTTCCTGCCGTACCATATCTGAGTGACTGACCCTGCCAGTTGGAGAAGGAGGCGAAAAGTATTGTGCCCACAGACAAACAAACAACAAAGAACACACAGTCCGCCTGCTCAGACGTAGTCAATTTTTTTAAAAAAGCAACGAAACAAACAAATCTGCAATCAATAAATGAGAAAAATAACTACTGAATTCTCCAAAGACAGCAGACAATATCAAAACATTTACAAAAACAGGACAGGATGGTTCCAGTAGGTGTTCAAAATAAAACACCAGATGACTCTCCTCTGGAAGAAAATGCACTAGAACTACCTGACAGGGAACTCAAATCTCTAATACTCAGAAATCTCCAAGAGCTGAGGGAAAAAGCTGACAAACATGAGGGAAAAATAGACAAATTCATGGAAAATACAGACAAAAAACTGGAATAATTCAGGAAGATGATGCAGGAACAAAATGCCAAAATAAATTCACAACTAGAAATTATACAAAAACAACAATTAGAAATACACAAGATAAACAACAAGATTTCAGAAATACATGGTGTCATAGAAGGGCTGAGAAGCAGATTTGAAACCATGGAAGACAGGATCAGTGGAATTGAAGACAAACACTTGGATACAACTCTGTTT
>NW_004444309.1:207638-233884 GCF_000243295.1 Trichechus manatus latirostris
AGAAATTTTTGAAACGGTGTATCTTTGGCTATGTGTATTTTCACCAAAAAAAAAAAAAAGGTTTAGGAATTAGAGGGTTAATATGTTGTGGGGTTGTTAACCAATGTCATAAAACAATATGTGTACTACTATTTCATGAGAAAGTATTTGTTCTGTAAGCCTTCACCTGAAGTACAATAAAAAAATAAAATAAAATTCTGACATAATATTATGCATTTGTTGTATTATACTAGACAAAAACATAAGAGAAAATGTTGTTGTTGTGTGCCTTCAAGTCGATTCTGATTTATAGCGACCCTATAGGACAGATTAAAACTGCCCATTGGGGTTTCCAAGGAGCTGCTGGTGGATTTGAACTGCCAACCTTTTGGTTAGCAGCCAAGCTCTTAACCACTGTGCCACCAGGTCTCCCTTAAGAGAAAATTCTAACATATAAATTTTAACCCAAAGAGAATCAGACACTTCTCCTGATTTTGACAACATGTTCTATGTAATTTATTAAACAAAACTTTTTAGCACTTTTGCTTTATAAAATTGTTTTTGTGGCTTTCCAAGAAGTTTCAAAGTTTTCAGGAGTTTATTATAGGTCACCAAGAAATAATACTTCAGTTATTTAACTGAAGATCCTAAAGGTAAAAACCTTAGCTGTTTTTTTTTTGTTTGTTTGTTTGTTTTTAAGCCATGCGGCTTGGTTTTTAACTCAAGAATCTAAATTTAATGAGAGGCTGAACCTTTGTTTTTAAGACAGATTACACAAAGTGCTGCCGGGTGGAAACCCCAGGTTCTGCTTAGTGCGACTCGTCTTAGCCAATAAATGTGAGACCAAGGTGGAAGAGTGGAAAGGCACCTTTATTTCATTGTGCAAGACTGCTCAGCAAGGGCAAAGGGAAAGGTTATTTTTAAGAGGTTTACAAGTAGGAAGTTCATACAAGTTACACTGGCAGCATTCTTAATCACACTACATAAGCACAATAGGGTTTACATATAATTCATGCATTACATGTTCAGAAAATGATGATGAAAGTCCACTCAGAGGTGAGGAAGTTACTATGTAACTGACTGTCAACATGGCACCTAAACATTGAAATCCCATCCAGCATTTACACATAAAGCGACTGGTATTAACCACATCACCCTGTTCATAGTTGATTCTGATCACTCAAAGGTCTACAGCAATCTAACCAATTTCCTTTAGTTTGGGGCCAGCAGTTAAGGGGAGGGGAACCAGGATTTTAATGTAAAGATTTGGGGCATACCAAGCAAGCTGCTGAGGCAGTGGAATTTTCTGCAGCCTGGGGACCTCTGTCTTATTCCCTCCTTTTCTTTTTGGACATTGGTCATTCAGGACTAATGTCCATTCTGAACAATAGCCTGGCTTGGAATTGTTTGGTATGCTATCGGGGAGAGAGCAAATATTGGACACAGGCTTGAACAGCTGGGCTGTCATCATGGCCACTGATACACTGTTGAAGTATTATGAGTAGGCAGACCTCACAGTGACATATTGGACTCTGCTTAAGGTTTTGTTTTTTATTTATTAATTGTGCTCCCCCTTCTTTTAGCCAGTAAGCTGGATGGAGAGGTACAGGATTATGAGTAACCCTTGCCCTACATGTGAAAGGGAGTGTGAACAAATCTAGAAATTCTTAGCCCATGTAGTAAGGTTTACAGCTGCCTGATGCAACCTATTGAACAACTGCTGTCGAGTCGATTCTGATTCATAGCGACCCTACAGAACAACCTATTAAGAACATTGAAATCCCATCCAGCATTTACACATAGAGCGACTCCTATTAATAACCACATCACCCTGTTCATGGTTGATTCCGCTCACTCAAAGGTCTACAGCAATCTAATCCACTCAAGTAGAGTATACAGGTATAGATGAGAGAATACTAACGCCAGGGTTATTAGCCATGTTAAGAGTCTTTGGGGGATCTCATCCATGCAGGATTGTGTCGAGAAAACAAGTACTTAAGGTCCTCAACTGGCTCACAATTCTCATTCTCATAGTTCTGACCAGTTCTTCCCTCGGCTTCCAACGGAGTGATTTTCTTTACTCGAGTATAGTGGATCCAAGCTTTGAGCCCGTTGAGTTTGACAGCCTTCGGGGTAGCCAAGAGGACTTCAAAGGGGCCCGTCCACTTCTGCTGAAGGGAGTTGGCTTTCCAAACCTTGAGAAGGACCCAATCACCAGGCTGGAATGGATGGAGGAGCACCTCTGGCTCAGGCGGGCTCCTCAGGTGAGTATATCTGTGGAGAGAAGAGAGAGTTGCCCAAAAGGACTACCGCATTTAGTGACTTGAACATCTCCAACCTTGTAGAGGGAGGGAGGTTGGTCATTATTAAGGCAAGCTAAGTTGGTCATATTGGGGTTCTCAAATAAAGGGCACCAGTATAATAGCTCAAATGGACTAAATTTTAGTTTGCCTCTGGGGTGGACTGAACTCTCAAGAGGGCCATAGGCAGTGTCTTTGTCCATGTCAACTTGGTCTCTAACAGCTTTTCTAGATGTCTTTTCAGAGTCTGGTTAGCCCTCGCTACTTTACCACTGGACTAAAGTCTCTAGGTTGTGTGTAAGTTCCAATTAATGTCCAGGGCAGTTGCCACCGATTTTGTGCCACCAAAGCCACAAAATGGGGCCTATTGTCATTGCCAATGGAGACAGAAAGCCAGAATAGAGGGATGATTTTGCTCAGGAGGTACTTCACAACCTCGGTTGCCTTTTCAGTCCTGCAAGGAAAAGCTTCAATCCAGTTAGTGAAGGTGTTGATAAAAACTAGCAGATATTTGTAATTCCCGGGAGCTCGAGGCATCTCAGAGAAATCCACTTGTGCTTCAGTAGTGTTCTTGGGATTATTTTTCATGCAAGTGGGGCAGCCCTTTACCCCTGCCAAAATAGTGGGGTGGACCTTTGGTCTAATTAAATGTCTCTTAACCCAATCATATAATGGTATCAAAAGCCTATTGCTCTGTCCCAGTCAATTGTAAGGGATCTGTGTCTTTTCCCTCTAAGCCTCAGTGTAAAATCTTGGCAATAAGTCCAAAATTTGGGATCCAGATGCTGCAAAAACTAGCTATTTCCAAAAAGTCCTCGGAGATAGCTAAGGTTGGTAGGGGCTGCCAATCTGCAGTAATGTCTTTTTAGGCAAGGAGGAGTTCTCTCTCTCCTTGTCTGATTTTAAAACCCAGATAAATCACCTCTTTTTGGTTGACCTGAGCTTTTTCTTCTGAGACCTGATACCCTGCATTTCCTATAAAGTTCAAAACTTCTGTCGTATTCTGGAGGCAATCATACTCACTGCAGCTGGTGACTGTTATCTGGTTGATGGCTCACAGGTCCTGAAAGAACTGGTATTCTCCATTTTTCTTCTTCACTGGCAGAATGGGGGTGTTGAACTGTGACTGACACAGTCTGAGCATTCCATGTTTCAGGTTCTGGTGATGATTTTTCCCCATGCCTGTTGGGTTTCCATTCAGATGGGGTATTGCTTAAGTCGGGGGGGAACTCTGCCAGGTAGGAACTCGACCACCATCAGGGGAACGTTTTTGGTGTGTCCTGGCACCTTTTTGGCCTGTACTTATGGGACCACCGTGGCCTTGATGTCTGGCCCCACTGATTCCTGATAGTGTCCCTCCACACTACAATTGGTGGGTGACTCAGTGGTAAGGGCCATCTGCAGTCATCATGTATTCTTTGGTGGTACCCGTATCTGCATGATCCCTTTATCGAAAGAAATTTGAGTTTGCATTTTGTACAAGTCTCTGTTCAGCAGGGGAATGGGGCAGTCAGGCATGTAGAGAAAAGAATGTGTTAATGACTTCTCTTGTATGGAACAGGTGAGAGGTTGGAGGAAGGGCAGTGTCTTAGTCATCTAGCACTGCTCTAACAGAAATACCATAAGTGGATGGCTTTAACAAAGAGAAGTTTATTCTCTCACAGTCCAGTAGTCAACAAGTCCAAATTCAGGGTGTCAGCTCCAAGGGAATGCGTTCTCTGTTGGCTCTGGAGGAAGGTGCATATCATCAATCTTCCTTCGGTCTGGGAGTTTCTCTGCACAGGAACCTCAGGTCCAAAAGATGCTCTCTGCTGCCGGTACTGCTTTGTTGGTGGTATGAGGTTCCTGTGTTTCTCTGCTTGCTTCTCTCTTTTATATCTCAAAAGAGATTGGCTTAAGACACTATCCAATCTTGTATGCCTCATCAGTATAACTCTCGCTAATCCATCTTATTAGAGCATAGTGGTTGAATTTGCAACACATAAGAAAATCACATCAGATTACAAAATGGTACACAATTATACAATATTGGGAATCACGACCCAGCCAAGTTGACAGATATTTTGGCAGAACACAATTCAATCCATGACAGGCAGATTCTCTCTCTTACCAGAGACTTCCAAAAACAACACAGTTAGTTTGATCGGGGCTGTCTTTTTCTGGGTCAGGACAGAGTGGGTTGCTCTGGTATCCACTAGAAACAGTACAGGTCTCCTCCCACCACCTTCATTATAACCACAGGCTCAGGCGGGGGACTTGTCGCCGGTCCTCCTCAATTCAAGTCTTTCCCCATTGGCATCACGGAGCACTGGGCAGTCCCAGGTTCTTTCTTACCTCTGGGTAGGAATTTAAGGCACTCTCTTTTCTGATGTCCTCTCTGCACAAGGCACTCTTGTCTTGGCTTTAATGGGGGTTAGAGCCTCTCACTTCGCCTCTTGGCAAGGGCCCTCATCTTCTTGGGTTGCTGGGAAATGGGTCATTTCCCCACAAGACAGTGGCCAGGAACGTGGCCTGTCTCTTCTGATCAGTGATTTTTCTCTTTTCCTATTCCCAGTCCCAAGTGGAATATACCTGGTAGGGAAGCTCAGCAAGCCATAAGATCCCCAACTCCACACCTCCCTCAAGTTTCTGGAGTTTTTCTCCATATGTCCAGGGCACTCCACCCAATAAAGCTCATATTCACCATGTGAGGGTTTTCAAGACTCTCAGTCTGTGTCTGCGAACTGTCTAAAAGCCTCATAAATTCTTTCCAGAAACTTAAAGGGATCTTCAGTGGTTCTTGTTTGATCCCATGTATTTTGCTGCAATGTTTTTGTTTAAGCATTCCTTTCTTCAACCCTTCTAAAAGGCATTCCCTATGATAAGCAAGGCGAGTACGTCCCTTGGCTGTATTCTGATCCCAACCAGGATCCCCCCATGGGGAAAGTCTGCCCCTGGCTGATTTACTCCCTGTGTTTCATGGCACCTGTTGGTCTTGGTCCTAAGCTTTTCTAAGATTATGTGCCTTTCTTTTGGGGTCAGAAATGCATGTACCAGTGCCTGACAATCTGCCCTATTAGGGTTATGAATGCAGAAGATGGAGGCAAAAAATCCTGCATTCTCTTGGGGTCTTCCTGATACCTGAGGCAATAGTTTTTCCAGTTATAAAGATCACTTTTTGAGAAAGGTTGGTGGACCCAGACCATGCCAGTCTCCTGCTGGAACTGTCAGAGGTGCATGCCCCCTGGATTCAGCTATGCTATGGCTCTCCTGAGAATTGGTCACCCTCATGTTATTTTCATTCTCCCTAGTCACTGAGTTGGGGTGCCCAAAAACTATTTCACTCCGTGTATGGGGCAGCAAGCCCAACACTGAGGTGAAAGGGCTTGGAAGGGGAGGATATAAGGCATATTGGGGTTTAGCAGTGGTGCAGCTACTTCTCCCAGAATGGAAGCATAAAGAGGCAGTGATACGGGCACAGTCAGTGCAGCAGGCAAGGGCAACAAGGGTTCTTCCTTTGGGTCAGAGGGGAGGACTGGTGGTTGCGATATGTCGGCCCCCTTTTTGGACTAGAATTTTACATTTATTTTGCAATCCCTTGTCCCAATACAGAGTCATAAAGCCTTCCACATAATACTTTTCATCTCATTTACCCTTGTGAGTACAGAAAAGATCAAGTTGGAGGGTAGTATTATAATTTAGAGACCCGTTTTCTAACCACTTTTCCTCATCTGCCAATTCATATTGAGGCCATGCGATGTTACAAAAGAAAATCATCTTTTTCTTTCTCATAGGATCTGGCCAAATATATTCCCAGTTCTTCAGGATTCATCCCAAAAGGTCAGCCATTTGAATTCACCAGCCACTCCTTGGAAATACTATGGGACAGTTCTATTCTGTCCTATAGAGTCACTGTCATTGATTGAATTGTGTCCCCAAAAAATGCGTGTCAACTTGTCTAGTCCATGATTCCCAGTATTGTGTGATTGTCCACCATTTTGTCATCTGATGTGATTTTCCTACGTGTGGTAAATCCTACTTCTGTGATGTTAATGAGGTGGGATTAGTGGCAATTATGTTATTGATGCAGGACTCAATCTACAAGATTAGGTTTTGTCTAAAGCCAATCTATTTTGAGGTATAAAAGACAGAAGAGAGCAGAGCAACATGGGAACCTCATACCACCAAGAAAGCAGCGCTGGGAGCGAAGCACGTCCTTTGGACCCAGGGTCCCTACACCTGAGAAGCTCCTAGAGCAAGGGAAGATTGATGACAAGAACCTTCCGTCAGAGCTGACAGAGAGAGAAAGCCTTCCCCTGGACCTGATCCTCTGAATTTGGACTTATAGCCAACTATACAGTGAGAGAATAATTTTCTCCATGTTAAAGCCATCCACTTGTGATATTTCTGTTATAGTGGCACTAGATAATTAAGACAGTTGCTATGAGATAGAATTGACTCATTGGCAACAGGTTTTTAAGGATACTTCCTAGCGGGCTGCATTCTGGGATCCTTTGAACATTCTCCATTCTCTGGACACACACACACTTACAAACTCACACAACCTAATTCAGTGCACCAACCTAATAACAGATACCTAGAGTCTTTTACACCTTCAGTGGTCAATTCCTCCCATTTCTTGGGACACTTCTATGGCCTTACCTAAGAATTACACTGTTATTTACCAAATAACTCCAGATACTTAGAACCTTTAATGCCCTCAATGGCCAATTCCTCATGCTTCTTGGGCCTCTTCTAAGGCCTTACCTAGGTACTTACCAAATAACTCAGGCAAGTTTCGTGTCTCCGACAGAATCACCATTGGGTCAGAGGGGGATTGGCTTCCAGGGCCACTCCAAGGTCTCCAGGAGAAATCTGGAGGCCCCAGACATAGGGACCAGTCTGTTGTCCATTCCACCTCTGGAACCAAGCAGATGACTCCTGGCTGGCTCGCCAAAAATGTTATCATGTGGAAACTCCAGGTTCTGCTCAGTGCTGTTTATTCAGCCAGTAAATGAGAGACTGAGGTGGGAGAGTGGAAAAGCGTTGTTATTTTGTTGCAAAAGGACAAGAAGCAGTTGGGGCTGCTGCCAACAAGACTGCACAGTGAGGGCAAGGGGAAAGGTTACTTTTAAGAGGTTTACAAGTAGGAAGTTCATACAAGTTACAACAGCAACATTCTTAATCATACTACGTAGGCACAATGGGATTTACATATAACTTCATGCGTTACATGTTCAGAAAATGGCAGTTAAACTCCACCCAGAGGAGGGGATGTTACTATGTAGCTAAAAGGTTATCCTGAATGTCAACATGGTGCCTAAACCAGTTTCCACCAATTTCCTCTAGTTTTGGGGCAGCAGTTAAGGGGAGGGGAACCAGGGATTTAGTGTAAAGCAATGGGGCATGCCAAGTGTGAAGGTTAAGGTTGTGTGCCAACTTGGTTGGGCCAATATTCTCAGTGGTTGGATAGTCATATGATGTTGTGATCACTTCCATGATGAGATTTGATATTATGTGATGGCATCTGTTGTGAGTAGCCAATTGTTTGAAAGGGAGTTTCATTGGGCGTGAGGCCTGCATTGAATATAAGTGGATATTCAGACAAGGCTTGTGGGCTTTTGTTCATTCTGGATCCTGCAGCTGGCTCCTGTTCACCTGACCTCCAGTTCTTGGGACTTGAGCTAGCAGCTTACCTACAGTCTTGCCTACAGATGTTTGGATTTGTTGGTTTTCACAGCCTGTGAGCAAGAGCCCTGTTCTCTGACCTGCCGGCCCCTGTGGTTACGTGAATTAGGAGAAGCCTCTAGTCTGACCCACAGACTTGAGACGTTCTAGCCTCAACAACTGCGTGAACCATTTCCTTGATATAAATCTCTCTGTATATATATATATTTACAGACTTTACTGGATTTGCTTCTCTAGAGAACCCAGCCCTGACACCAAGCAAGCTGCTTGAGGCAGTAGAATTTTCTGCAGCCTGGAGAACTCTGTCTTAAAAGAATAAATTAACCCTTCAAGCCAGTAATCAAAGAAAATTTTGTTATTTTAATAGTGAGAGGTCCAATTCTTTGTGTTATATGCTATTTAACATTAAATCTCCTAAGAATCTCTTAAATTAAACCATTACACTTCAGTCAGACGGATAAAACTTTTGGCTATTATCAAATTTCTTTTTAATAAACCTCTTAAATGTTGTCTTTGTTGCATATCTTTTATAGTACTTCCCTTTAAATAACAAAAATGAATGCAGTCCTTAGCAGACCCATATATATATATATATATATGTATATATATATATATATATATACACATACACACACACTCTCTGTGGCATAAAAAGCAAAAATATATAAACTTATAATGAGTATTTATTTACTAAATTTAATATAGTAAGTTACCTAAAAGTTCTTGGAATTTATTTTAAGCCTGTATATCACAAAACATAACTGTTGAAATAACGTTGGTTTAAATATTCTAAGTTTTCGTTCAACCTTTACTATTGCTCGTATTTTCCCCAGTCTAATTTTAGCCCTTAAAGATTTTATCAACTGGATTTGGAAATCACAGAATCTCTGCTCAACTGACTAATTCATTGATATGGATATAACCTTAAGTCTCTGGCTACAGTTGGAAACATTTTTCGGGGCCATTTCAGTGTTTCACTGTGATTTCTATTTTTTGGCTTCTTAGAGTTCCCCTACAATAGAGAGAACTTGTTTACAGTTCTTTTATGATTGGGGTCCACTCAATTTCTGATAACTATAGTAAGACAGTAATGTTTCTTCTTCTCCTTATTTTTTTTTGTCTAGAAAGGTCTCCATCTAGTTGGATGAGGTCTTTCAAAAGCTTTCCTGGAGCTATATGACCTCAGAGACCGGGAGCCAGGGAGGCCTGATCCTGCCCTGCCCCTCTGTTTTTTGACTCATGGTAGAAGACAAGATTAGGTTATTCCAATTTATTTACATATGTTTAAGTCGACCTAGGCATTTTGAAGGGCAAAAGATAGCTAATTTCTTTCCCTTTTACTATTCTCTTGGTAAGCCGTTTTGCTTTATCTGCCCAGTAAATACCAAGTCTCTTTAGCAATTTTGTAAATGAATCTATCAATTCTTGGCTAGCCCCTCCCCCCTTTTTTCCTCTGGGTTTGTCCTATGCATCCTTTTTCCTACTTTGGATATGCTAGCTTCACTTTAAGACAAAATTATCCCTTTTCCTTAAATAAAACATATTTCATATAATATCTAGCTTAAGTTACTTAGAAAAGTTTTACTTTTAACATCGACATACAGAACATAAAAATCTTAGTGTACTTTTCAAATAGACCAATTTATATCAAAGTTTCTACAAGTAGCTACTAAAATCTAAACCATAAGACAGACACAAGATGCAGTTTTTCTCGGATGAGGAAAGAACTGAGGTTTTAATACACTCTTACAAGAAACAGCAACTCTCAGCCATAGCATCCAATCTGATACAAAACTAACACACAACACTCTAGACCAGAAGCAAGCTCTCAGAACAAAAGGAGACAGAAAGACAATAACCTCACCAAACAATACTACACAAAACAAGGAGCTACCACCTCTCCCTGTGAATTTCATAAAACAGGTCAGAGCAACCACCTCCGCTGTGAATTTCATAAAACAGGTCAGGAGCTGCCACCTCCCCCTGAAAATCTGGCAAAACAGAGCACTATTTTCTAGATTTTCTCTAAGTCACGAAAAGAACCCCAACAAGGAATGCCATGGGGTTTGGACAGTGTTTTGCTTAGACCAATGTGTACCTTCTTTACGTGAGAGTTTTCTTGTGGGTGGCAGGCAGCCTAATGCTCTAGCCTGTCTCTCGACCACTTTATCCTGTCACGGGAGTCTTTAATGTTTGTGATGAGTGCCAGTAACTGCCCTAATGCCTTTTACTGGTAGACCAGTGCCCGAATTTTACTGCCTACAGTAATTCAGAGATCTTTGAAAATAGAATTACTTCTTTAATGTTTCAAACTCCTGAACTGGATACTGAATGGTAGCTCACCAAAAGAGTTACCAAGTGTCACTCTTAAACAATCAAGCAAAAGTCTAAGAAAGATTCTCCTTAATCAGACAGCTAGTTTTCAAACAAATATGTCAAACAAACATGAGAAAGAGAACAAAAAAGAATAAGCGAAGGCTTGTTTTGCTAGAGCACTTACCCCATCGGTTTCGAAGGGACATAGAGTGCGATTGCATGGGGTCCAGGGGCGCTCTTTGCCAGCTTCTGCTCTGCAGTAGAGGTCTCCTTGAGTTCAACTGGATTCATAGCCTCAGAATTTCCTGCAACGACTATACCATTAACTGTTCTAAGGTAAAATCACCACAAACTTATAGCAAAGCAAAAAGTCAGATTTTATTTGGCATATGTTCAAAGAGGCAAAAATAAGAAATGGACAAACATGCTGCCATAGCCATGTCTGCCCGAATCCCTGCACTGCTGACATTTTGGTTAGCAGCAGAGTGCTTAGACCGAGTCTACTACCTCCTAAGTCTGCTGATTCCATTTTTGGACAGTACTATGTTATAAAAGCAGGATGAAAGGAATTCTTTTTGAGAACTGTCTCTAATTTATTATTGATAACTGCCTGCATAATTTAGTTAAGTAGCGTTCTGAGGCTGTGTCCAGGCTCAGTGGTAAAAAGTAATTGACTCATTGATTGTGTCTGCCGCTGGTATTGAAGGGGGTAGCTGTGGGGTGGATGCCCCATGTATCTGTCATTTTGTCCTTCTATGGTGACTTGTGTATTGTTGTGATACTAGAAGTTATGCTATTGGTATTTCAAATACCAGCAGAGTCACCCATGGTGGACAGGTTTCAGCAGAGCTTCCAGACTAAGACAGACTAGGAAGAAAGACCAGGTGATCTACTTCTGAAAATATTCGCTAGTGAAAATCTTATGAATAGCTGCATAACATTATCTGGTATAGTGCTGGAAGATGAGTCCCCCAGGATGTAAGCCACTCAAAATACGAATGGGAAATAGCTGCCTCCTCAAAGTAGAGTCTACCTTAATGGCATGGATGGAGTAAAGCCTTCAGGACCTTCATTTGCTGATATGGCACCACTCAAAATGAGAAAAAACAGCTGCAAACATAGATTAATAACTGGAATATGGAATGTATGAAGTATGAATCTAGGAAAATTGGAAATAATCAAAAATAAAAAGGACCATATAGAGATCATAAAGATTGATATTGTAGGCTACTAGTGAGCTGAAATGGACTGGTATCGGTCATTTTGAATAGGACAAACATAAGGTCTATGATACCAGGAATGACAAATTGAAGAGGAATGACATTGCATTCATTGTCAAAAAGAACATTTCAAGATCTTTTCTGAAGTACAACACTCTCAGTGATAGGATAATATCCATACAGCTACAAGGAAGACAGGTTAATATGACTATTATTCAAATTTACGCACCAACTACTAAGGCCAAAGATGAAGAAATTGAAGATTTTACCAACTTCTGAAGGCTGAAACTGATCAAACATGCAATCAGGATGCATTGATAATTGCTGGTGATTGAAATGCAAAAGTTGGAAACAAGGAAGGATCAGTATCAGAAAATATGATATTGTTGATATAAACAACGCCGGAGATCGCACGATAGAATTTTGCAAGATCAACAACTTCATTGCAAGCTCCTTTTTTCAACAACATAAACGGTGACTATACACATGAGCCTCACCAGGCGGAATACACAGCAAAAAAATTAACTACATCTGTGGAAAGAGACAATGGAGAAGCTCAATATCATCAGTCAGAACAAGGCCAGGGACTGACTGTGGAACAGATCATCAATTGCTCATATACAAGTTTAAGTTGAAGCTGAGAAAATTACAGCAAGTCCACAAGAACCAAAATGTGACCTTGAGTATAACCCACCTGAATTTAGAGACCAACTCAAGAACAGATTGACACATTGAACACTAACGAATGAAGATTTGATGAGTTGTGGAATGACATCAAGGACATCATACATGAAGAAAGCAATAGGTCATTAAAAAGACAGGAAAGAAAGAAAAAATCAAAATGGATGTCAGAAGAGGCTCGGAAACTTGTTCTTGAAGATAGAGTAGCTAAAGTAGAAGAAAGAAACGATAAAGTAAAAGAACAGAAGATTTCAAAGGGTGGCTCAAGAAAACAAAGTAAAGTATTAAAATGACATGTGCAAAGACCTGGAGTTAGACAACAAAAAGGAGGAACACTCTTGACATTTCTCAAGCTGAAAGAACTGAAGAAAAAATTCAAGCCTCTAGTTGCAATATTGAAGGATTCTGCTAGGAAAATATTGAACAACACAGGAAGCATCAAAAGAAGATGGAAGGAACACACAGAGTCACCGGGCCAAAAAGAATTGGTTGACAATCAACCACTTCAGGAGGTAGTATATGATCAAGAACCGATGTGTTGAAGGAAGAAGTCCAAGCTACACTGAAGGCAATGGCGAAAAACAAGGCTCTAGGAATTGAAGGAATATCAATTGAGATGTTTCAACAAACAGATGTAGCACTAGAGGTACTCACTCATCTATGTCAGGAAATTTGGAAGACAGCTTCCTGGCCAACTGACTGGAAGAGGACCATATTTGTGCCTATTTGAAAGAAAGATGATCCAACAGAATGCAGAATATCATCAATATTACACACAAGTAAAATTTTGTTGCAGATCATGCAAAAGGGAACGCTAGAAGTTCAAGCCAGACTCAGAAGAGGACATGGAACGAGGAATATCATTGCTGATGTCAAATAGATCTTGGCTGAAAGCAAAAAATACCAGAAAGATGTTTAGTTGTGTTTTATTCACTATGCAAAGGCAGCCCACTGTGCGGGTCACAACAAATTATGGATAACAGTGTAAAGAATGGGAATTCTAGATCACTTAATTGTGCTCTTGAGGAACCTGTACGTAGACCAAGAGACAGTCTTTCAAACAGAACAAGGGGATACTGCGTGGTTTAAAGTCAGAAAAGGTGTGCATAAGGTTGTATCCTTTGACCATATTTATTCAATCTGTATGTTGAGCAAATAATCCGAGCAACTGAACTACATGAAGAAGAATGCAGTTTCAGGATTGGAGGAAGACTCATGAACAATCTGTGATATGCAGATGACACAACATTGCTTGCTGAAAGTGAAGAGGACTTGAAGCACTTACTGATGAACATCAAAGACCACAATCTTCATTATTGATTGCACCTCAACATAAAGAAACAAAAATCCTCACAACTGGACCAATAAGCAACATTATGATAAACAGAGAAAAGATTGAAGTTGTCAAGGATTTCATTTTACTTGGATCCACAATCAATACCCATGGAAGCAGTAGTCAAGAAATCAAATGACGCGTTGCATTGGGCAAATCTGCTGCAAAAAAACCTCTTTAAAGTCCTCAAAAGCAAAGATGTCACTTTGAGGACTAAGGTGCGCCTGACCCAAGCCATGGTATTTTCAGTTGCCTCATATGCATGTGAAAGCTCGACAATGAATGAGGAAGATCGAAGAAGAATTGATTCCTTTGAATTGTGGTGTTGGCAAAGAACATTGACTATACCATGGACTGCCAGAATAACAAATAAATCTGTCTTGGAAGAAATACAGCCAGAATGATCGTTAGAAGCAAAGATGGCGAGACTTTGTCTCATGTACTTTAGACATGTTATCAGGAGGGACCAGCCCCTGGAGAAGGTCATGATGCTTGGTAAGTGGTAGGTTACTGAAAAAGAGGAAGACCCTTGACGAGATGGATTAATGCAGTGGCTGCAACAATGGGCTCAAGTATACCAAAAATTGTTAGGATGGAGCAGGACCAGGCAGTGTGTCTTTCTGTTGAACGTAGGGTCGCTATGAGTCTGAACTGACTCAGTAGTACCTAACAACAACAACAACATGGGATGGATGCAGCGTACCTGCCTTCCAGTGCTAGAAGCTCTTCTTTCTGTGAGTCAAAATCTATTTCTACTTATTTGTCCTTGTTTTTCCCTACAGTGAACATTGTTGATGGCCTCACCCAGTATTAATCCCCTCTTCCTCCCAGTGTTGCTCAAATCGCTAGGTTCCCCCACAAAATTTCAGAAGCTGATCTACAGCATCTCCAGGTTGAGTCATGGCTAGTCTCAACCAACAAGAGTAATCCCATTCTTCTAACCACAGTGATTAATTCAGAAATGGGCATGGACCCAATTCCATCTGGTGAGAAGTGATGGGAGATGTTTGCTGAAGGTATCTAAGACTTTTCCTCATTCTCCTGAGAGTTATGAAAAGGCATTCTTGCTCTCCTACTAGAAGTGAACAAGAGAACATGTAGTCCTTTGCTACTGGTGCCATCATAAGTACACCAGAGTAACCAATTTAGGATAAGGCTGACTCTGTGGATAAACCAAATCAAACCAAACCCATTGTTGTTGAGTCGATTTCGACTCATAGCAACCCTATAGGACAGAGTAGAACTGCGCCATAGGGTTTCCAAGGAGTGGCTGGTGGATTCGAACTGCCGATCTTTTTTGGTTAGCAGCTGTAGCACTCTGTAGCTCTTAACCACTGTCACACCAGGGCTCTGTGGATAGTAGAGCAGAAACAAGAAAAGAACCTGAGACCTAGATTCTATTATTAAGACACTGGATCAACCATCCCTGAAGCCCAGCCCACCTCTGGACCTCCAGTTAGGCAGATTAATAAATGCCCTATTATTTAAACCAGTTAGAGTAGGATTTTTGTTGTTTGCACTAATTGGGCCATGTAGACGTAACGAGTTTAATTCATGTTGGAATGTCTAGAAAAAAATCACTCTTCTCTTTGATTCCTTCAACTATTCCACATATGAAATGGCTGGGAGTAGCTAAGAATTTTGGTAGCTTTCTTCTGATATATTCAAACTATCTTGAGCTCTTGGGTAGATCATTCAACTTCTCCAAATTTCAGTTTTCACCTGTAAAATGGGGCCACACCATTTACTCACAGAGTTGCTCTGGAGAGTTAAATAATAACTCTATAACACCTGATAATGTTCTCTGTTTTCCACATCTAGGCATCTTGTGAAGCCAGCAGAAAAGTCAGTATCAAGTGTGCACTCCTGCTGGCCCTGCTCCTGATGTTGCTCCAGGAATTCATCTGCTGCTATTGGCTGCAAAGGGTTTCACTTTCCACAGCTTGGCCAAGGCAACCAAATTCTTCCTGGCTTCTAGGTAAACAACTCGTGTTCTCGTCAGCGTGCATCACAGATAGAGAGTTTTCAGTGGGGTTCAATGTAATTGCTACCATCTATCACTTTAATAGCCTAATGAAGGTAAGATGTAATTAGAATGGGTGTCAGTGGAATATGGAGTTTATTTTACAATTATCTATACAGGTGGGGGGACCATCAGCACAGAACATTGCCTTTTAAAATCTCAAGAACCATGTTCCATAAGTGTTCATCACTGAATGATCTAAATGGACTTGTCAAATTCTATTGTGATTTCTTTTTGATCCTTTGAATACTGATGCAGGTTTGTGTGCATGGGGCAGTAGGTGGGTTCTGAGGAAAACTGTATCAAAGCTGATTTTTTGTAAGTCAAATCTTCATTTCTTACTGACTCACATTAACATTGCAGGGCTGTTTCTCTTGTTTTGATGTCTCTTGACTCTCTGGCTGTCTCCTTCTTTGACGAGCAGTTAATGATTTCTAAGCAAACATAATCGTCCTGGAATCATTAGTGAAAGGAACATTTGATAGGGTAACATTCCTCTACTTCAAGGGAAAAATTTCTCCCTGAGGTTATAAATATCCAAGTCCTTCAAGTGGAGCTTACCTGTCCCAGTGCCCAGTGGTAGCAAGGCCTACAGGTGTGGGGCAGAGTTAGTAATCATGAGGCTCCCAGAGCCTCAGAGACAGATGGATGTGAGCCAGGGGTTTTCATCTCTTGGTACATGACAGGTGAAAGCACCAGATTACATTCTAGTTGGGATGGGGGGAGGTCCCTGGACTTGGGGAGAAGCAGATGTGGCCCTAATCACTATCTTGAGCTCTTTTGTAGGTTATTCAACTTCTCTAAATTCTAGTTTTTCATCTGTAAAATGAGGCCACCCTCTACTCACAAAATTATTCTACAGGGTTATATAAAATAATAGGGTGGAAGCAGCTAGAAAGTGTTTAGCACATGTCAGACCCTCAATTAATGTGATACAACTACTGAGCTGCTCATGGTTGCATCTTGGCTTCAGTTGGGCTCAATTTGTCCAAGTGTGAACCTTATAAACTCCACGAGGGCACACACACTAAATCATATATTCTTTTCGTTTCCCCAGTAGCCTAGTAGAGTCTTGGGAATATAAGGCTCACTATTAATTATAGTGCTGGAAGATGAGCCCCTCAGGTTGAAAGGCACTCAAAAGATGACTGGGGAAGAGCTGCCTCCTCAAAGTAGAGTCAACCTTAATGAAGTAGATGGAGTCAAGCTTTCAAGACCTTCATTTGCTGATGTAGCATGACTCAAAATGAGAAGAAACAGATGCAAATATTGGTAAAGTACAGGGGCAGTGAAAAAGAGGAAGACCCTCAACGGGATGGATTAACACAGTGGATGCAACAATGGGCTCAAGCATAACAATGATTGTGAGCATGGCACAGGACCAGGCAGTTTCCTTCTGTGGTGCCTAGGGTCACTATGAGTCTGAACCGACTCGACGGCATTTAACAATAACAACTTTCTTTGAAGGATTCATTACTTAGACTGTAGCTGTCAATCTAAGACCAAAAGAGGCAAAATAACAGAAAGAAGGCTAACTGAAATGTTGGAAGTTCAAGTCCACCCAAAGGCACCTTAGAAGAAAGGCCTGGTGATCTACTTCTGAAAAATCAGCCATTGAAAACCCTATGGAGCACAGTTCTACTCTGACACACATGTGGTCACCAGGAGTCAGAATCGATTCAATGGAAACTAGTTTGGTTTTGTTTGTTTGTTTTTATTTGAACCTTGGTCTCCTGATGCCAAGTCCTGGGCTTATTAGACAGCAGTTCATTCTGAGCATTTTGAGTCTGGTCTGATGGCAGAAGACAAGCAACACAGACTAAGACCCACAGGAGCCTTCTCTCTTTCTCCCCAACACTCAAAACCTGTCCATCGAGGTAATTTACTGGATGGTCTGTTACGTTTACGTAGTTTAAGGTTTACTGGAATGGAAATGAGCATTATCCCAGGTCTTCCATCTTCTCCCAAATCTTCACTCAACATGCATTTGTCAGAATCAAAACTCAAGCCTGTTTCTCTGCTGAACTGTGGGACGACCACCTTGCCTAACCACCGTCTCCCTCCTAACCACCTCCACTGCCCCTGCCACCTTGTTTGAATGTGGTTTATTCCACAGGAAGAAATCAACAGCATACAGACCACTGAATGACTGACCATTATTTAGAAGATACTGTCAGTGGGAAGAACATTGCTACCAGATAACGATCACTTGGTGCTAGATAAATGCCAGAACTTGTCTCCTGATGGATGTTGTGCAAGAAAATAACAATTATTCACCATAGGTTTGTTGGATTGTCACAGCGTTCACCCTTGCCAAGGAACGAGCTCCAGTACCCTTCTGGAAACTGAGCCACCAGGTTCTGAGAGCAGCCTCCATTTAGCATCCAGCGCCCAGACCAGGGAGCAGGATATGATAAATGGCAAAAGGAAGGAAAAGAGGGGGCTCGGTATCGGCTCTGCCTCTGATCTACTGTGAAACTTTGGGAATACTTTCGTGATTTGCCAGTGCCTTGGTTTCTCCAGCTTGTACTATAATGGTTATTATTTGCCACTCTAGGATGTTTTAAGTGTCTGGGAAACACTTGAAATCAACATTAGGATGTCATATGGCATTTCCAACACTGGTACAGTGCCTGCACCAGTCCTGTTTTCACAGTTAGATGGGCAGCAGAGGCAGAAGAGTTGGAGAGAGTGCAGGGACTGATAGGAGAATGAAATAGGGCCAGGAGATAAGTGCTCCCAGTTGAGAAGATTGACAATAAAGTAACCCTGAGCCCTGTTTTCCTTTCTGGGAAAAAGTTATAAGGGACAGGGTGAAATAAAAGAACCCTGGACTTGGAATCATATGGTTCTGAATTCAAATTCTACCTGGCCACTTATTAGCTGTGTGATTGTGAGCCATATATATTTGATCCTGTTGAGTTTCAACTTCCTGATTTTAAAATGGGAATGCAACACCACTCTATCTGAGCCTCCATCATCCCTCACCTGAATTATTGCAGTCTCCTCCTAACTGGCCTTCTACTTTAAAATGCAGATCAGGTCTTGACACTCCTGTACTTCACCCTCCCAATGGCTCTGATTTCATAGAAAGTAAAAGCTAACGCCCTTAAAATAGCCTAAAAGGCTTCCCAAGACCTGATCCTCCATTCTGTCTCTGACCTCATTACCTATCCTGCTCCTCACCTACTCCACTCAGCCTCCTAGGTCTCTCCCTGACACTCAGGGCCTTTGCATTGGTTGTTCCCTCTGCCTGGAACACTCTTTGCCCAGATATTTCCATAACTCACTCCCTCATCTTCTTCAAGCTTTTGTTCAAATGTTTCCTTCTTAACCCTTTGGTGATCTAATTATTTTCTGCTTTGAATTTTTTTTGATACCATGTGTTTTCATTAATGGAAGCATGCTGAATCACTGAGTGTGTCTGAATTTTTGGTGGATAGTATATTTTTTTTCTTGCCCCCTCCTACAAGCTCACCCTTAGATTACCAAGCGAAATAGCTTGTCCCACTAATTCTATCTCCAAAGTACTCTGGAGTCCACAGGGACATATATTGTCCCACATAAAAATTTTCAAAATTCCTATTTTTCCTACCAAAAATGAACACATCTCATACAATACCCTCTAGAAACAGACATTTTCAGTTTCAAACAGTCATAAAGGCTCCTCCTAATGGCTGCATGTACTGTTAGTGGGAAAGCAACTTCCCAACAAACCGGAGAGGCATAAACTGTGGGTCGGCAATGCTGAAGTGATCACTCATCTATGCCAAGAAATTTAGAAGACAGCAACCTGGCCAAAAGACAGAAAGAGATCTATACTTGTGCCCATTCCAAAGAAAGGTGATGCAATAGAAGGCAGAAACTATTAAGCAATATCATTCATATCACACACAAGTAAAGTTTTGCTGAAAATAATTCAAAAATGGTTGTAGCAGTATATATATACGTGTATATATATATATGGCACCTAACAACAACGAAAACAACAACAACCATATACCCCAACAGTCACAAAATTAATGGAGCCAACTCTCACCATCCTTTAGAAAACTGTTATTCCAACCCTCTCCATACCTCCCAGTTCACCTTTTCACTCTATTATTTTAGCATATATCACTTTTAAACATACTGTATACTTACTATCTACTATGTGTATTCCTTATGTTTATCGCCTGTCTCGCTTCACTAGAATGTCTGACTCCACAAGGGCAGAGATTTTTGCTATTATTTTGTTTATGATTTTTGAGTCTACGTTCATGACGGATATTGCTCCTAAATTTTTGTCTTGTCAAGCCTTCGTCAGATTGTATCTGGGTTATGGTGACCTCATAAAATTTAATGGGACATATTTTCTCCTCATCAGTTTTCTGAAAGTGTTTGTATAGGATTGGCATTTTGCATTTTTTAATTTTGATAAAATTTAATAGTGAAAACATCTGGTTCTTGAGTTTTATTTGTGGGAAGGTTTTTGGTAAATTTAATGTCTTTAATACATATAGGGCTATTTAGATTTTCTATTTCATCTGTGTCAGTTTTGGTAAATCATATTTTTCAAGAAATTTGTTTATCTAAGTTATCAAATTTATTCACGTAAACAAAACAAAATAAAAAAACCCAAACCCCTTGCCCTCGAGTTGATTCCGACTCATAGCAACCCTATAGGACAGAGTAGAACTGCCCTGTAGGGTTTCCAAGGAGCATGGATTTGAACTACTGGCCTTTTGGTTAGCAGCCAAGCTCTTAACCACTGTGCCACTGACACCATCTGTTCATTTAATCTAAGTTAGCAAATTTATTTACATAAACTTGTTTATATTATATCTTTGTTATCATGTTAATATTTGTTGCATCTATAGTGATACAAATCCCTGATATAGATCATTTGTGTGTTCTTAATATAGTAAGTTGTGTTTTGTCTCTTTTCTTCTTAATCAGTTTTGGTAGGGGTTTATTGATTTTATTAACCTTTTCAAAGAACCAACTTTTGACTTGGTTAGTTTTCTCGTTTGCTTTCTATTTCATTAATCTCTGTTCGAATCTTTATTATTTTCCTTTTTCCATGTACTGAAGGCTTAACTTGCTCATCTTTCTTTTAGTAGAAACTTAGGCCACTAATTTTAAACTTTTCTTCTTTTCTAACAGAGACATTTGTAGCAACAAATTTCCCTCTATGTGCTGCTTAAGCTACCTCCTACAAATTTTAATATGTTGTGTTTTTATTATTATTTAGTTTGAAATGTTTTCTAACCTCTCTTATGATTTTTTTTTTGGACCCATGGGTTATTTAGAAGTGTACTGTTTAATTTCCAAATATTTGAGGATTTTCTATGTCTCTTATATTGGATTTTTAATTTAATTTTGTTCTCATAAGACAACATACTCAGAAAGAGTTCAGTCTTTTGAAATGTATTGAAATATATTTTGTGACCCAACATATGGTTTTTCATGGTAAATGTTATATGTACACTTGAAAAGAATATGAATTTTGTAATTGTTGAGACTAGTGTTTTATAAATGTCAATTAGATAGAGGTGGTTGATAGTATTGTTTAAGTCTTCTTTGTTATTGTTGATTTTTGTCTAATTGTCAATTACTGAGATGGGTGTTAAAATTCCCAATTTTGAATTTGTCAATTTCTCTTTTTAATGTTATCATATGTTGCTATAGATATAGTGAGGGTCTGTAACTAGGTGCATACAATTTATGATTCTTATGTCTTCCAGATGAATTAATTGTTTTATCATTATGAAATATTTCTCTTTATCTCTGGTAATATTCTTTAACCTGAAGTCTACTTTGTCTAATATTAAGAGAACCACTCTTTCTTTAATTAGTTTTGTGTGGTATATCTTTTTCCACACTTTTACTTTCAACCTTTGTGTTCTTTTATATTTAAAGTGTATCTCTTGGCAGAAAGTATATTATTGAGTATTGCTTTTTTAATTCATTGTCACAATATTTTCTTTTTAATTAAAATGTTAAACCAAATAAATTTAATATAATTATTGATATTGTTAAATATAGACAAGACTACAGTTTTTATATTTATCTTCTATTGGTCCAATCTTTTTTTTTTTTGTTCTGTTTATTTTTTCTTGCCTTCTTTTGCGTTAATTGAATACTTTTACTCTTTAAGTTTCTTAATTAGCTTTTTAGCTATATCTTTTTGCATTGATTTTCTAGAGATCACAATGTGAATCCTTAATTCATCACAGAAATTAGAGTTAATAGTGTATCCTTTCACATTAAATGTAAGAATCTTGCAACAGTAGTTCTATTTAGCACACCCCATCCTTGTGCTATAATTGTCATATAGCACCCTTAATATCATTATTGCCATATATACTACATTTATGTATGTTATAAATCCCTTAATATGATATAATTTTAAATTTTTGCTTTAATCAGCTATATGTCTTTTAAAGACATTAAGAGAAAAAAAGAGTCTTTATTCACAAATTTACCATTTCTGCTGCTCTTTATTTCTTAATGTAGAGTCACATTTCCATCCGGAGTCATTTTCCTTCAGCATTTTTTGTAAGGCAAGTTAAAAAAAAAAAAAAAAAAAAAACCCATTGCCATAGAGTTGATTCCGACTCATAGCGATCCTATAGGGTAGAGTAGAACTGCCCCATAGGGTAGCCAAAGAGCGGCCGGTGGATTCGAACTGCCTGCAGACTTTTTGGTTAGCAGCCTGAGCACTTAACCACTGTGCGAGTAGGGCACAAAGGCACGTTTATTGGTGATAAATTGTCTCAATTCTATTCATATGAAACTATTTTTATTTCTTCTTCATTTTTGCTGAGAGAGAATTTTAATTTGACAATTTTATCTTTCGTCACTTTAAAGATGGTGTTCCTTTATGTTTCAGCCTCCATTGTTTCTGCAGAGAAGTCAGCCCATTATTCTTAGCATTGTTTCCCTATATGTATTGTTTCATTTTCCTCTGAATGCTTTTCTTTCTATCTTTGGTTTTAAGCAGTTTCACCTTAATGTGACTAGGTGTGACTTTTTTTTTTCTCTTTACATTTATTCTGTTTGATATTCATTGAATTTGTTGGATCTGTAAGTTTATGTTTTTATTTGGGAATTTTTCAGCCATTATTTTTTCAAATACTTCATTGTTGATTTTTTTATTCTACTTGAGGTGAACGTTTACAGCTCAAGTTAACTTCTCATTCAAAAATTTACACACATATTGTTTTGTGACATTGGTTGCAATCCTCACAATGTGACAGTATGCTCCTCCTTTCTATCCAGGGTTCCCGGTGTCCATTCGTCCAGTTCTTGTCCCTTCCTGCCTTCTCATTCAGCTTTTGCACAGGAGCTGCCCATTTGGTCTCATATATTTGACGGAACTAAGGAGCACATTCCTCACATGTGTTATTTTTTGTTTTATAGGCCTGTCTAACCTTTGTCTGAAAAGTGGGCTTTGGGAATGGTTTAAGTTTGGGGTTAACGGAGCATCGGGGAACAATTTTGGGGGGTTTCTCCAGTCTATGTCAGACCAGTAAGTCTGATCTTGTTTTGTGAACTTGAATTCTGTTCTACATTTTTCTCTTGCTCTGTGTGGGACTCTCTGTTGTGATTCCTATCAGGGCAGTCATTTGGGGTAGCCAGGCACCGTCTAGTTCTTCTGGTCTCAGGCTGGTGGAGGCTATGGTTCATGTGATCCTTTAGTCCCTTGGGCTAATAGTTTCTTTGTGTCTTTGGTTTTCTTCATTATCATTTGCTCTAGGTGGGATGGAACCAATAAAAGTATCTTAAATGGCCACTCACAAGCTTTTAAGACCCTACATGCTACTCACCAAAGTGGGATGTAGAACACTTTCTTTATGAACTGTATTATGCCAGTTAACTTAGATGTTCCCTGAGACTATGGTCTACAGCCCCAGCCCCAGCTACTCAGTCTGTCAAAGTGTTTGGATGTGTCTAGTAAACGTCTATGCTTTTGTTTTGATCCAGTTGTGCTGAATTCCCTTATATTGTGTGTTGTTCTTCCCTTCATCGAAATTGGCACTTTTCTACTATCTAGTTAGTGATTTTCGCTCCCCTTTCCTCTCCACCCTCCCTTGTAATCATCAAATAATGCTTTTTTCTGTGCGTAAACAATTTCTTGAGTTCTTCTTCTAAAATTTTTTCCCATACAAAAATTTATACATACATTGTTATGTGACTCTAATTGCCCTCCCCATACTGTGACAGCACACTCCTCCTTTCCATCCCTGATTCCTCTTGTCTATTCAACCAGCTCCTAACCCTCTCTGTCTTCCATCTCAAATGTGGACAGAAGGTGACCATTTAGTCTCTTGTATCTACTTGAGCTAAGAGGCACACTCCTCATGATTATCACTTTATGTCCTACAGTCCAGTCCAATCCCTGTTTGGAGTTGGCCTTGGAAATTGTTTTAGTTCTGGGCTTATAGAGAATCCAGGGGCCATGCTTTCTGGGGTAACTCCAGTCTCAGTCATTAAGTCTGGTCTTCTTACTAGAATTTAAGTTCTGTGCCCCACCTTTCTCCTGCTCCATCCAGTATTCTCCATTGTGTTCCCTGTCAGGGTGGTCATTGGTGGTAGCCGGGCACCATCTAGTTCTTCTGGTCTCAGGCTGATGAAGCCTCTGGTTTATGTGGTCCTTTCTGTCTCTTGGGCTAACACTTTCTTGTGTCTTTGGTGTTCTTCATTCTCCTTTACTCCAGGTAGTGGGGACCAATTGATGCATCTTAGATGGCCGCTTGCAAGCTTTTAAGACCTCAGAGGCCACTAACCAAAGTAGGATACAGAACATTTTCTTAATAAGCTTTGTTATGCCAATTGACCTAGATGTTCCCTGAAACCATAGTCCCGAGACCCCCGCCCCTGCTACTGTCACCCTCAGAGTGTTTGATTGTGTTCAGGAAACTTCTTAGCTTTGGTTTAGTCCAGTTGTACTGACTTCCCCTGTAGTGTGTGCTGTCCTTCCCTTCACCTAAGATAATTCTTATCTACTGTCTAGTTAGTAAATAACCCTCAACCTCCCTCCCTACCCTTGTAACCATCGTGGAATTTTTTTCTGTGTTTAAACCTTTTCTTGAGTTCTTATAATAGTGGTATTATACAATATTTGTCCTTCTGTGACTGACTAAATTCACTCCACATAATGACTTCCAGCTTCCTCCATGTTATAAGATGTTTTACAGCTTCATCGTTGTTCTTTATCATTGTGTAGTATTACATTGTGTGAATATACCATAATTTATTTATCCATTCGTCCATTGATGGGTACCTAGGTTGTTTCTATCTTTTTCCTATTGTGAACAGTGTTGCAATGAACATGGGTGTGTATATATCTGTTCGTGTGATGGCTCTTATTTCTCTAGGATATACTCCAAGGAGCAGGATAGCTGGATTGTATGGTACTTCTATTTCTAGCTTTATAAGGAAGTGCCAAATTGATTTCCAAAGTGGTTGTACCATGTTACATTCCCACCAACAGTGTATAAGTGTTCCAGTCTCTCCACAACCTCTCCAGCATTTATTATTTTTGTTTTTTGGATTAATGCTAACCTTGTTGGGGTGAGATGATATCTCTTTGTAGTTTTGATCTGCATTTCTCTAATGGCTAATGATCCTGAGCATTTCTTCAAGTGTCTGTTAGCTGCACGAATATCTTCTTTGGTGAAGTGCCTGTTCATATCTTTTGCTCATTTTTTAACTGGGTTATTTGTCTTTTTGTTGTTGAGGTTTTGCAGTATCTTGTGGATTTTAGAGATTAGACACTGATCGGATTTGTCGTAGCTGAAAACTTTTTCCCAGTCTGTAGGTAGTCTTTTGATTCTTTTGGTGAAGTCTTTGGATGAGCATAAGGATTTGATTTATAGGAGCTCCCATTTATCTGCTCTCTCTTCTGGTGCTTGTCGTTGCTACTTATGGTTCGCATTGTGTTTATGCCATGTGTTAGGACTCCTAGCATTGTCCCTAATTTTCTTCCATGATATTAATTGTTTTCAATTTTATATTTAAGTCTTTGATCCATTTCGAGTTAGCTTTTGTGCATGGTGTGAGGTATGGGTCTTGTTTCATTTTTTTGCAGTTGGCTATCCAGTTATGCCAACAACTATTTGTTAAAGAGACTGTCTTTTCCCCAAAATGGACTTTGGGCCTTTGTCAAATATCAGCTGCTCATAGGTGGATAAACTTATGTCTGGATTCTCAATTCTGTTCCATTGGTCTATGTATCTGTTTTACCAGTACCAGGCTGTTTTGACTACTGTGGCTGTATAACAGGTTCTAAAATCAGGTAGTGTGAGGCCTCCCACTTTGTTCTTCTTCTTGAGTAATGCTTTATTTATTCAGGGCCTCTTCCCCTTCCATATGAAGTTGGTGATTTGTTTCTCCATCTCATTAAAAAATGCCGGTGGAATTTGGATTGGGAGTGCATTACATCTGTAGATCTCTTTGGGTAAAACTGACATTTTCACAATGTTGTGTCTACCTATCCAGGAGCAAGATATGTTTTTCAATTATGTAGGTCTTTTTTGGTTTCTTGCATTAGTGTCTTGTAGTTTTCATTGTATAGCTCTTTTACGTCTCTGGTTAGATTTATTCCTAAGTATTTTATCTTCTTGGGGGCTATTGTAAATGATATTGATTTGGTGGTTTCCTCTTCGAGGTTCTCCTTGTTGGTGTAAAGGAATCCAACTGATTTTTGTATGTTTATCTTGAATCCCGATACTTTGCTGAAA
>NW_004444309.1:235198-236508 GCF_000243295.1 Trichechus manatus latirostris
GTTTGATTCTATGAATTTCTTTATTCCATCCTTAATTTCTTCTATAACTCTGTAGGTTTTGAGCAAGGTATTGTTCAGTTTCCATGTGTTTGATTATTTTTTCTTGCTTTTTCTGTTGTTGATTTCTACACTAATGGCTTTATGGTCAGAAAAGATGGTTTGTAATATTTCGATGTTTTGGAGTTTGTTAAGGCTTGCTTTATGGCCTAATATATGGTCTATTCTGGAGAATGTTCCATGTGCTTTCGAAAAGAAAGTATACTTGGTTGCTGTTGGGTGTTCGGTATATGTCTATGAGATCAAGTTGGCTGATTGTAGCATTTAGCTCTTCCGTGTCTTTGTTGAGCTTCTTTTTGGATGTTCTGTCCTTCACCAAAAGTGGTATGTTGAAGTGTCCTACTACTATCGTGGAGCTGTCTATCTCTCTTTTCAGTGCTGTTAGAGTTTGTTTTATGCATTTTGGAGCCCTGTCGTTGGGTGCATAAATATTTATTATAGTTATGCCCCCCTGGTGTATTGACCCTTTAATCATCATATAGTCCCCTTCTTTATCCTTTTTGTTGGATTTTACTTTAAAGTCTATTTTGTCAGAGATTAATATTGCCACTGCTGCTCTTTTTTGAGTGTTGTTTGCTTGATATGTTTTTTCCATCCTTTGAGTTTTAGTTTGTTTGTGTCTTTAAGTCTAAAGTGTGTCTCTTGTAGACAGCGTAGAGACGGATAGTGTTTTTTTATCCAGTATGCCACTCTCTCTTTATTCGTGCATTTAGTCCATTTACTTTCAGCATAATTATTGATAGGTATGCATTTAATGTTGTCACTTTGATGTCTTTTATGTGTGTTGTTCACACTTTCTTTGTTCCGCTTTATTTTCTGTGCTTAGTCATTTTTCTTTTTGTATTTTCTTTTCATCTTTTTCTTTGTTGTTGATTTTGTGTTTGCTGAGTCTTTCTGTTCTTCTAGTTTTTTTATTTTGACTTGTAGGACTTTTAGTTTCCTTTGTCATTACCTTAATATTTACTCCTGTTTTTCTAAATTTATACCAGTCTTTTATTTCTTTATATCACCTTGACTTCCTGTCCATATGAAAAATCTTTATCTACAATTTTTAAGTCCCTCTTTTTCATTTTAATGTTGTCATCATTTACATATTGACATCCGTTTCCCTATTTTCAGTGTTTTAGCTTTGATTTCCTTTTGTAACTTCCCTATCTGGGTTGATATCTGGTTGCTCTGTCCTGTGTTCTAGTCTTGGGTTGTTATCTGATGTTACTGATTTTCTAACCAGAGGACTCCCTTTAGTATTTCTT
>NW_004444309.1:237088-242582 GCF_000243295.1 Trichechus manatus latirostris
ATGACTTTCTATTGAGTTGTCTAATTCTGAAATTTTATTGTTAATCTTCTGGATTTCTGATTGCTGTCTCTCTATGGATTCTTGCAGTCTGTTAAATTTGTTATTATGCACTTTTCTAATCTTTTTAATTTCCTCTATTAAGTGTTCTGCATTTTGCATAATTTCCTTAATAATTTCTTGAAGAGTTCTGTATATTAATCTTTTGTATTCTGCCTCCGATAATTCCAGAGGAGGAAATTTTCTAGATTCTTTTTTTTGGGAGCTTGCTGAAGCCATCATGGTCTGCCTGTTTATGTGATTTGGTATTGACTGTTATCTCCAAGCTATCAGTATGTTATTATATTTATTTATTTTATGTTTGCTTACTGTGTCCTAGCTTCTTGTTTTGTTTTGATATGCCCAAGTAGACTTCTCCTATGAGCTAGCTTGATTATTGGCGCCTTTGAAACTCTAATGTCCTGTAAGCAGATGGTTAGATATGTTACCAGGTATGTGAGCTCAGGAGTCCGCCCACTCCTCCTGTATGGATTCAGCTCACATGTCCAAGTAGATAGCCTCCAAGTGTGTGGTGTAGGCTCTCACTTGCAGTCCTAGACAGGCATGGGTGATTGGTGTAGGCAGAGCCATCTGGCTGCAACAGGGGGACACACTCTGAGCAAGGCAGTGGCCTAAAGGCCACCCCTGAGTGTCCAGGAGGAAGGTGTGTCCCTCTTCCCTAGAGTGTGCAGGTGGCTGGGTTTAGTAACCAGAATATGAGCACCTAAGGCTGTTGGCTTTAATGACTCGGGGGCACCTCTTATTCATGGGCCCCTATCACAGGTGGCTATGTGGCATGGGAGGAGCCACCAGTCCTCATGGCCCTGATGTAGGTAGGTAAAGACCCCTCATAATGGGCAGAGCAGTGTCAGATGTCAAGAACCTGCCACTTCACAGCTGAAACAGTTGAAGTTAGAGTTCCAGTATATACCCTGTTGTACTGTGGTAATGAAGGCCTATGCTGTTGAGATGGGCCCACATAAGTCTATGCAGGGTGAAAGCCACTCAAAGTCTGTGGATCCCTTATGCCCATGCCTAGACAAAAGAACTGTGCCTACCCTGGGTTCCTGGCTTAGGAGAGTCGGCAGTTTATTTTTTCCCATTTGATAATTTGTTCATTCTCCAAGGCAGGGAGATTGGCTCTGGGCATGTGATGGATCCTACTTCTGGCCCCAGGGACTTGGCAGTTGCTGAAGCCTTTCCAGGCCCCAGTGCAGAACATGGAGCGGGGAGATAAATGGGAGAGAGGTTTTT
This sequence comes from Trichechus manatus latirostris, assembly GCF_000243295.1. Classification (NCBI taxonomy): domain Eukaryota; kingdom Metazoa; phylum Chordata; class Mammalia; order Sirenia; family Trichechidae; genus Trichechus; species Trichechus manatus. Next base: position 238,379 of record NW_004444309.1, read on the forward strand.
CCCTAAGGGTGGTGTTTTTGATCCTCACAGTAAGCCGTACACAAGTACTTATCATTTGTGAAGGGCTACTTCTAGCTAGTTCTGGGTGGCCATGTAGAGTCTCTGGTGCTGGGTCTCTCCCAGTGTGGAAAACGTGCCTCCCAAGCACGGCTGCTTGCCTGCCTCACTGCTCACCCCCGAGCTGATCAGGCTTAAAGGGCTCAGGCTTTCACCGGGTCAGGTCTGGCAACTCCTTGCTGCTTCCGAACCGTCTTTCCCTCTCCCTGCCACTTAGTCCTGTTCCTCTACTCTGCCTTTGATGTTCAGGGCTCCCAGATTGCCATATATAATCAAATCACTTGTCTTTTAGGGTCCTTGTTGTAAGAGAGTCCAATGGAAACATCTGACTACTCTGCCATCTTTGCCCCGCTGCTCTTGAGTTCTTATAGTATTGATATCATACAATATTTGTCATCTTCTGACTGACTTATTTCACTCAGCATAACGCCCTCCAGATGCATTCATGTTGTAAGATGTTTCACAGATTCTTCACTGTTTTTTACCATTGCATAGTCTTCCACTGTGTGTATGCACCATAATTTTTTTATCCATTCATCTGTTGATAGACATTTTGGTTGTTTCTACCTTTTAGCTATTGTGAATAATGCTGCAATGAACATGGGTGTGCATATGACTATTCTTGTGATGGCTCTTATTTCTCTAGGGTATATTCCTAGGAGTAGAATTGCTGGATCATATGGTATTTCTATTTCTAGCTTTTTAAGGAGGTGCTGTATCGTCTTCCAAAGTGATTGTACCATTTTGCATTCCCACCAGCAGTGCATAGGTGTTCCAATCTCCCCTCGACCTCTCCAACGTTTGTTATTTTGTGTTTTGGATTAGTGTCAGTATTGTTGGGGTGAGATGGTAATTCTATGTAGTTTTGATTTGCATTTCTTTTATGGCTAGTGATCTCGGGCATTTCCTCATATGTCTGTTAGCCACTTGAATGTCTTCTTTGGTGAAGTGTCTGTTCATATACACTGTCCTTTTTTTAATTGGATTATTTGTCTTTTGGTTGTTGAGGTGTTGCCGTATCTTGTAGATTTTAGAGATTAGGCCCTTGTCAGATATGTCGTAGCCAAAAATATTTTCCCAGTCTGTGAGTTCTCTACTTACTCTTTTGGTGAAGTCTTTTGACGAGCATATGTGATTGATTTTTAGGAGCTCCCAGTTATCTAGTTTCTCTTCTGTTGTCTCTGCATTGTTAGTTATGGTTTGTTATCCTATTTATTATATGTATTAGGGCCCCTAGTGTTGTCTCTATTTTTTCCTCCGTGATCTATATCTTTTTAGGTTCTATATTTAGGTCCTTGATCCATTTTGAGTTAGTTTTTGTGAATGGTGTGAGATATGGGTCCTGTTTCATTTTTCTACAGATGAATACCCAGTTATGCTAGCACCATTTGTTAAAGAGACTGTCTTTTCCCCATTTAACGGATTTTGGGCCTTTGTCAAATGTCAGACGGTTTTATGTCTGGGTTCTCAATTCTGTTCGTTGGTCTATATATCCGTTGTTTTACAAGTACCAGACTCTTTTGACCACTGTGGCTGTATAATAGGTTCTAAAATCAGGTAGTGTTGAACCTCCCACTTTGTTCTTCACTGATGTTTTACTTGTCCTGGGCCTCTTCCCCTTCCATATGAAGTTGGTGATTTGTTTCTCCATCTCATTAAAAAATGCTGGTGGAATTTGGATCGGGATTGCATTGTATCTGTAGGTCGCTTTGGGTAGAATTGTCATTTTCACAATGTTAAGTCTACCTGTCCATGAGCAAGGTATATTTTTCCACTTATGCAAGTCTCTTTTGGTTTCTTGCAGTAGTGTTTTCTAGTTTTCTTTATATACGTCTTTTATATACCTGGATAGATTTATGCCTAAGTACTTGATCTGGTGATTTCCAAAGTTCTTTTTGTTAGTGTAAAGGTACCCTACTTATTTTTGTATGTTAATCTTGTATCTGCTACTTTGCTGAAATTTTCTATTAGTTCCAATAGCTTTCTTGTGGATTCCTTGGGGTTTTCTGTGTATAAGATCAGGTCCTGCAGGAATAGGGATGGTTCAACTTCTTCCTTACCAATTTTGATGCCTTTATTTCTTTTTCTTGCCTTATTATTCTAGCTAGGTCCTCCAGCACAATGTTGACTAATGAATGGTGTTGGCTGATGGCTTTGTATAAATGGCATTTATTATGTCGAGAAATTTCCCTTCTGTTCCTAATTTGCCGTGAGTTTTTGACAGGAGTGAGTGTTGGACTTTATAGAATGCCTTTTCTGCATCAATTGATAAGATCACATGGTTCTTTTGTTTTGTTTTATTTATGTGGTGTATTACGTTGATTGATTTTCTAATGTTGAACCATCCTTGCGTAGCTGGTATGAATTCCACTTCGTCATGATGTTTTTATTTTTAGTTTTTGTTGTTGTTGTTGTTGTTGAATTCTATTGGTTAGAATTTTGTTGAGGATTTTTGCCTCTATGTTCCTGAGGGATATTAGCCTGTACTTTTCTTTTTTTGTGTGATGTCTTTGCCTGGCTTTTGTACCAGTGTTATGCTGGATTCCTAGAATGAGTTTGAGAGTATTCTTTCCTTTTCTATGCTCTGAAATATCTTTAGTAGGATTGCTGTTAGCTGTTTTCTGAAAGTTTGGTAGAATTCTCCAATGAAGACGTGTTGGGAGTTTTTTTTTTTTTAATTACATCTTCAATTTCTTCTTTTGTTATGGGTTTGTTTAGCTCCAGTTTGCATTAGTTTAGGTACGTAGTTTGTTTCTAGAAATTCTTCCATTTCCTCTAGGTGTTCAAATTTGTTGAAGTACAGTTTTTCATAGTATTCTGTTATGATCTTTCTTATTTCCATTGGCTCTGTTGTGATATCACCCATCTCATTTCTTATTTGGGTTATTTGCTTCCTCTCTTGTTTTTCGTCAGTTTGGCTAGTGGTTTGTCAATTTTGTTGATCTTTTCATAGAACCAACTTTTGGTATTGTTGATTTTTCAGTGGTTTTTCTATTTTCTGTTTTATTTATTTCTCCTCTAATCTTTGTTTTTCCTTTCTTCTGGTGACTGAGGTCTACTTTTGCTGCTTTCTTTCTATTTGTTTGTGATTATTGCTATAAATTGACCTTTAAGTGTTGTTTTTACTGTGTCCCAAAGGCTTTGGTAAATGTGTTTTCATTCTCATGTGATTCTATGAATTTTTTATTCCCTCCTTGACTTCATCTATCATCCAGTAGTTTTTAAGCAAGATGTTGTGCAGTTTCCACATATTTGATTTTTTTTCTTTGTTGTTTCTGCTATTGATTTCTACTTTTATGACATTATGATCAGAGAAGATGCTTTCTGTTATTTCAATGTTTTGGATTTTGTTGAGGCTTGCTTTGTGGTCTAAAGTGTGGTCTATTCTGTAGAATATTCCGTGTGCATTGGAAAAGAATGTATACTTTGCTGCCATTGGGTGGAGCATTCTTTTTATGTCTGTGAGGTCAAGTAGGTTGATTGTAGTATTTAGATCTTCTGTATCTTTACTGAGTTTCTTTCTAGATGTTCTGTCCTTCACCAAAAGTGGTATGTGGAAGTCTACTATATTGTAGAGATGTCTATTTCTCTGTTAGGGTTTGTTTTATGTATTTTGGAGCTCTGTCATGGGTGTGTATATATTTATTATGGTTATGCCCTCCTAGCGTATTGACCCTTTAATCATAATATAGCATCCTTCCTTATCCTTTATTGTGGATTTTGCTTTAATGTCTATTTTATTAGAGATAAATATTGCCACTCCTGCTCTTTTTTGGTTGTTGTTTGCTTGATATATTTTTTCCATCTTTTGAGTTTTTTGTTTGTTTATGTCTTTGTGTCTAAGGCATATCTTTTCTAGACAACATATAAATGAATCTTTTTTTTATTCATTTTGCCACTCTCTATCTCTACACAGGTGCATTTAGGTCATTTATATTCAGTGTAATTATTGATATGTATGAGTTTACTGCTGTCATTTTGAGGTAATTTGTGTGTGTGTGTGTGTGTGGTGTTGACAGTGTCTTTGTTCTTCTTAATTTTCTGTGCATGAGTTCTTTTTGTTTATGTATTTTCTATTTAATTATTGTTGATTTTGTGTTTGCTGAATCTTTATGTTTTTCTTCTTCTTCTTTTTTTTTTTTTTTTT
>NW_004444309.1:242682-259846 GCF_000243295.1 Trichechus manatus latirostris
TGATGGCTAGGTTTGTTAGCTTCCTTTGTGGTTACCTTGAAATTTACTTCTATTTTTCTAAGTTTAAACCAGTCTTTTATTTCTTAGTATCACCTTAACTTCTCCATATGGAAGTTCTATGACTACACCATTTGTTCCCTCTTTTTTATTTTGATGTTGTCATTGTTTACATATTGATGTATCTGTTCCTTATTTTCAGTCTTTTAGCTTTGATTTGCTTTTTCTGAATTCCCTGTCTGTGTTGATAACAGGTTGATCTGTTCTATGTCCTAGTCTTGGATTGTTGTCTTATGTTGTTGGTTCTCTAACTGGAGGACTCCCTTTACTATTTCTTGTAATTTTGGTCTGTTTTTTACAATTCCCTTAATTTCTGTTTATCTGGAAAGGATCTAATTTCACCATCAGATTTGAGAGACAATTTTGCTGGATATATAATTCTTGGCTGGAAATTTGTTTTCCTTCAGGGCTTCATATATGTCATCCCGTTGCCTTCTTGCCTGCATGGTGTCTGCTTAGTAATCAGAGCTTGGTCTTATTGGTTCTCCTTAGTAGGTGATTTTTCATTTATCCCTAGCTGATCTCAAGATTCTTTGTCTTTAGTTTTGGCAAGTTTGATTATGATATGTCTTGGTGACTTTCTTTTGGGTTCCATCCTACATGGGGTTCATTGAGCTTCTTGGATAGATAGTTTCTTATCTTTCATGATATTAGAGAAGTTTTCTGTTCACAAATCTTCAACAATTCCTTCTGTGTTTTATGTTATTCCTCCCCCCCCCCCATTTCTGGTACTCATGTCACTCATAGGTTTTTCCTCTTGTTAGTATCCCACATAATTTCTAGGCTTTCTTCATTTTTTTATTCTTTTTTCTAATTTTTCCTTAAACAAATTGGTGTCAAGGATTTATCTTCAATCTCACATATTCTCACTTCCATTGTCTCAATTCTGCTCTTATGACCTTCTACTGAGTTGTCTAATTCTGAAATTTTATTGTTAATTTTTTGGATTTCTAGTTGCTGTCTCTGTATTGTTTCCAGTAGCCTGTTTATTCTGTCATTTTGTTCTTGTATTGTTTTACTGAATTCTTTTATTGCTTTGTCTGTGAGTTCATTTGCTTGGTCTGAGTTTTGCCTCATCTCCTTCCTGATCTCTTGGAGAGCTCTGTATATTAGTTTTTTGAATTCTTTATCAGGTATTTCCATTGCTTTATCTTCCCCTGGAAGGTTTTCTGGTTGTTTAATTTGGTCATTTGCTGGAGCCACCTTGTCCTGATTCTTTATATGATTTGATATTGACTGTTGTCTCTGAGGTATCAATAAGTTATCATATTTATTTATTGTATTTTTGTTTACTGCATCCTGTAATTTTGTTTTGTTTTGCTATATCTAAGTAGGCTGGGCCTGTGTGCCACTTTGATTGTTGTTGGCAATGAAGCTTTCACGTCCTGTCTCCAGGTAGTCAGAGCAGCTACTAGGTGTGTGTGCCCAGGAGTCTGTTCACTGTTCTTGTGGAGGTGTGGTTATTCAGGGCACAGATGTCTGGGTTGTCAGTCACCAAGTGTGTGGTGTAGATGCTCATCTACAGTCCTAGGCAGGCAGGGTTGCATGGGGGTCTTCAGAGCAGGCACGATTTTCTGATTGCAGTGGGGGGGGCAACATGTGGGGCAAAGGAGAGAGCTGTCAGCTGCCCCCAGGTACCTGGATGAAGGACGAGTCCCTATCCACTAGACTGCATAATGGGGGGTAGTGCAGCTAGTCCTGGGGCACCTGGTGCTGTTATCTATAGGGATTGCGAAGCACCACTAATTTTCAGACATCTGACGTGGATGGCTAGATGGAGTGGTTCCCAGTGTAGGTGGGTGAAGCCCCTTCTTAGGGGGTGGGGCAGTGTCAAATGTCACAAATCTGCAGCTCCTCCTTGGCTGCTGCAGGTGAAAATGGGTTTCAGGCATATGCCCTGCCCATTTTATGCTAATGAGGGCATACGGTGTTGAATCAGCCCACAAGGCACTGGATGGGGATGAAGGGCACTGCAAGTCTATAGACACCATTTGCCAGTGGCTGGGTGAAGGAGCATGGCCTCCCTACGTTTCCTGAGTTCCGGGCTTGGGAGGCTTGGTGCTGTTGAATGCTGCAGCGCTGGTGTCAAAGCAGGGTAAAGGATGGGTGAGGGGAACGGAGTGCTTCTTCACTGTGAAGCTCTGGTGGGCGGAGGTGTTATTTTGCCAGTGCACTTGGTAGGTTGGGAGCTTGCATTTAACTTTAGCAGGCTCTGATGTCACTCCTGTTTGGTTCTGGTGGTGCGTGTAGATTTGCTGCTGCTTGGCTGCACCAGATATGAGGGGCTTGGAATGTTGCTGCTGAGATAGGTAAGCTCAGCTAGCAGGGTGCTGGTGATCCCACAATCTGTAGTTCCCCATTTCAGCTGCTTTTTAATTGTCTGTCCTTCCACCTGCCACTCAGTCCAATTCTTCAGCTTTGTCTTTGATGATTAGGGTTCCTAGATTGTCATACGTATTTGATTCACATGTTTTTTCAGGTCTTTATTGTAAGAGGGACAGGAAATATCTAACTATTCTTCCATCTTGGTCCTGCCTCCCTCAAATATTTTTTCTGCCTCATTCTTCCTGTCATTGTCTGCAGTCCAGCTACATATTTTGTTACACTGCTTGATATTGTCCTATAAAATTCTGAGGTTCTATTCATATTTTTTCAGTCTTTTTTTCCTCTCTCGCTTTCTTTTTTTTTTTTTTAGCATGGCTGTTTTCTATTGATCTGACTTCAAGCTCACTGATTCATTCTTATGTTGTTTCCAATCTGCTATTAATCTCAACCAATGAGTTTTTCATTTCAATTACAGTTTTTCGTTCTGGAAATTCCATTTTTTTGTTTGCTTTTATACTGTCCTTTTCTCTACTGAGGTTCCATATCTGTTCACTTATTATGTGTATATATCATTTTAAGTCCTTGTATATATTTTTAATAACTGTTTTTAAGACTTTTTCAGCCATTTCAACATTTGGGGTCAGTTTCTAGTTTTAAATTTTTTTCTATCGATTGTAGGTCACATTTTTTGTTTCTTTGTGCCTAATAACTTTTAATGGTATGCCAGATATTGTGGATGACATGTAGAAACTCTGATTTATAATACTCTTTAGAGTATTGAATTTTGTTGTAGTAGGCATTTACCTTGGCTAGACAAACTCCAAACTCTGTGTTTCCTAAGGTAACATCAGCTGATATCACTGCTCATTTATTTTAACTTTCCACTATTGTTTTTGGATGGACTGCTTAGTATCTCCCACGCATGTGTATAATTCAAGAGCAGCCCTGAACTCTGTTCTCTAATTTCTCATGCTTGTAAGACTGTGGCTTTCTGCTTTTCCCTGTGTTGTGTATTCTAGCCTGGGGGTGGAGGGGAGCTGTTGTCAAGTGAAAAGCTATTTATATGTGCATCTCCTTTAGCACAGTTCCCTTCTTTCAAAAGTTAATTCCTTTCCCATTTCTACTTTAAATGACTTTCCAGTGCTTTCAAACGATTTTTTGTTTGTGCAGAGTTTATAATTACACACTGTGAAATATGCTATGGTAGCAACCGAATGGTTCACACTTCTAATGTGAACCTAGCTACCCTCTGTTTGATATAGATTTTATTTCCTCAGGTTTATTAGTGCATCTCTTGTTATCAGGCAGTCCACAAATATTTATTGAGCACCTACTATGTGTCAGGTATTATGTTAGGTCTGCAGTACCACAGAGATGATAGACAAGGTCTCTGTCTTCACAAAACTTATATTTTTCAAGAGAGGCAATGAACAAGTACACAAGCGAGATAATTACACATTGTGAACAGTGCTATGGAAGAGGTAAAAAAAGGATAGCCAGTACTTGGGGAAGACCTATTGTAAATCCAGTTGGAGGTAAAATTGTGGGAGGTGGTAAAAAGCTGAGACATGAAAGATGAGAATAAGTGTCTTGCCAGAAGAGCTAGTGGAAGCTCCAGATTAAGGGAGCAGAGGTTCTGTGGCAGGAAAGGGTTTGTGTGTCCTGAGAATGAAGGAAGGCTGCTGTGGCTGGAGTATGCTGGGCAAAGGGAGAGGCTGCACTGCATGGTGAAGAATTGGCTTGCTGCTTTTGGGGATAGGGGAACCTTTTAAGCAGAGAAAGGAAACTCAACTGCTTTTTATGGTTAGTAGGAGGTGCGTGCCCTGGGAACAACCTCAGCACTTTCCACCTAATTTGGGGCATCTCTTACCATCTGATCTCCTAACCCACTGATTCTGTCTTTATTTAAAATTTTCATATTTTGTTCGTCATGAATTTCTGCACAAATTATTGTTTCTTAAAACATTATTTATCTTGATTACTGAATTTTTTGGTGCTTCCCTCACCTTAAATTTTGAATTTGAGGTAAGAGCCTCACTCTCCTCACACTAGTTCTGGGCCTGCTTCCCAGGCCCTTATCCCCTTCCTTTGGCTCAAAGGGTAAGAGTTGAAGATGCCTCAGCCTCTATTTTCCTGTGAGGAGGTTTAACGTCTCTTCCCACTTCTGACTTTTCTCTGGTGTATTATCCTGTGAGCACAGAGATAGGACCTTTTTCCACCATCCTAATCTCTCTGTCCTGCAGAGGAGCTGAATAAACCACAGCCTTCCCCAGAGACCAGTAACCAAGGGGGCCTTCAAAGAAGACAGAGAATCCAGATTCTCAGACACTTGGGAGCAAAGTCACCCTGGAAGGCCTGTGGGTCCCACAGAGCCTGGCTGTCCCACTCAGGGACCAGGAGTCTTAGAAAGAGGCTATGCTCTCTACCTGGAGGACATAAAGGAACCAACATAGAGTCTGGGAAAGGAAAGAGAACAATGCAAATTTTTAATAAAGGGCCTTTGGTAAATTCTAGCCCCAGGAAAGGAAGCGTCTGGCACGCTAACCAGTCACTGGCATTGATGCTTTTGTCTGGCTTCCTCTGAAGCTCTGGCATGCCTCCTGATGCTGGGCCAAAGAAAAAGCCCACTGGAGATAAAAACCACTTGCTGTCGAGTCAACTCTGACTTATGGCGATCCCATGTATGTCAGAGCAGAACTGTACTCCAAAGTGTTTTCAATGGCTGATTTTTTGGATATAGATCACCAGGCCTTTCTTCTGAGGCACCTCTGGGTGGACTCAAATCTCCAACCTTTCAGCTAGCAGCTGATTGTGCTAACCATTTGCACCATCCAGGGACTCCCCATTGGAGATAAGACCATTTCTATTCAAGAGGCTATAGGATGCAGCCAAGTGTCTTGTAGAGGAGTCCTTGGCTGAGGTCAGGGGACTTAGGACTCAGCTCTGTATAACCTCAGACAAGCCACTTCCCACCTCTGCACCTCTGAGCTGAAATCCCTCTACAGGCTTCCCCACTTCCTAGAACTGACTTCTCAACAGCTGGGACTTGTCTTAATCATCTTTTATTTATATCTGGCATGTAGTCTGTGCCTGGTACATAGTAAACCCTTGTAAATTTTGGTTGAATGAAATGTTGGATAAAGGGAAAGATTTAAAAAAAAAAAGAAAAGAAAAAAGAAATTTGCAATGGTGAAGTCTTATGTCAAGGAGGCAGAGACAGGACACTCTCTTGTAGCCCCTTTAAATTGTCAATTAATCAATCCTTGTCTTCTACCCTCTGCCATCTCAAGTGGATTTATTCTTACTAAAACATCAGAAACTAAATTGGAAAGTTCTTCATTGTTCATGAAGGTCTTTGAATAATTTTTCAAATATATTTAATACACTGGAGGGAAATGTGGATTTAGGAGAGAATGTGGATTTTATGCATAGCAGACCCAGGCTTGCAAATCCCATATATTAAAAAATGGTTTCTTAGACATTATATAATTTTTGAATGGAAAGGATATGCATTCACACAAATTCCCCAAACTCTTGCCGAGATCAACAGTGAGCTCCTTGTGTGACCCTAGTGGCCTCTTATGAGGTTGCCATTTTACAATGTTTCTCTGCAGCATGTGGCCTTCTCTCCTTTTATGGCTTCCACGATCATTTTCCTGGTTTTCTTTCTACCACTTGGATCACCACTTTAATTTTCTATCTTCGTTGTCTCCCTTTCCTCTTCCTGCCCTTAAACATTGGAATTCTCTGAGACTCCATCTCTTCCCTCTTCTCTCCTTGGACGTTCTCACTCCCCTCATTAACCAATCTGTCACTTATATGCCTATGGCTTCTACAGCTTTCTCTCCAGCTCTCACCTCTTCCTAGGGCTCCGGGTTCAAATTTCTAACCACCTTGGACAGCTCCACTTGAATTCTTCCTGCCTGAAATTAAACTTGTCTGAGATCCAACATTTTCTTTTCCTCTCAACCTCCTACACCTCCTCCCCTAACCTGTATTCTTTGTCTCAATTAATGGCTTCACCACCAATTTAGGCATCCTGAAGCAATCTTGGAAGCTTCATGTCCACTCATCCTTCATATCCGGACAAACTTAAATCCTATGAATCGGCCTTGGGAATGTTTCTAATCTGTGCCTTCCTCTCCATAACCATCATCATTGCCCTAACTCAAACTTCACTTTTTCTTTCTCTTACAGTAACATTACAAAATCCCTAACTAAATCTTCCTCCTCTCAGCCTCTTTCATTTCCAGTCTGTCCTCTGTACCCTGGTTCATTTCACTGCTGTTTTACATGATGGAACCTGCTGCTAGGATTGTTGTCCTCACCCTGGCTAAATGAAGTGAACTGGGCAACCCATAGGGCCCACTGGTGGCTGGAGCAACATCTTCCACATACCCCTCTCCACCTCATACTACACCATCCTTGCCCTGCCAGGGGAGGTGAGCTCAAAGCTGTAGCCTTCATCCACACTGACCTAGTTGTGGCAGGAGGTGACAATAAAGCCTCCATTTTTTTTTCATTGTTTCTATAAGCTCTCACTCAGTTGGAAGCAAAAAACCAGCTTTTAGATCCACTTTCAGAACTGGGTCTTAAAAAAAAGAAAAAAATTTTTATTAAGGAACATTTTGGACTTATACAGAAGTAGAGAGAAAAGCATAATAAACCCCAACCCACCATCATCGAGCTTCAACAATCTTTAACTCATGGCCAGTCTTGTTTCTTCTCTACTTCATGCAAACCCCCTCTCTCCATTCTGCATTATTTTCAAGCAAATGCAAGACATTGGATTTTGACTGAGTTGAAGCACCAGGGGCACAAGAGTCACAGCCTTCATGCCCTCAGTGCTTCCCTGTCTGGCAGCTCTTGGAGGTAGGGCTATGCAAAGGCCCCTGGGGTCAACCTCTGGCTAATCATGGCTCATGACCCCTGCTCCACTGTCTTGCATGAGTGACACCATCCCTTCTCCATGGAAGCTGAGAGAAGTAGTTGAGGGCCACCTGCCTGGTATTCCTGCATCTTTGCCACGTTCACCCACCAATGCTCTACACTGCCCTATGCTGGAGGGATCTGGGGCAGCCAGCAAAGCACCACCCACCACCTCCCCAAACGGAATGTCTCAGGCTTCTTCCCTGCAAATGTTAGGGTTCTTTTCTGAGTTTAATGGGGCTGAGGGAGAAGAGCAGCTGCATAATAAAAGGGACGAACTCAGATTCTTGAGAGGTGAAGTAGAAAATATGGTATCCAGGCACCTAGGGGCTGGTTAAAAGGACTCAGTGGTACAGTCTGGGAAAGGAGCAAGAGTAACCAAGACACAGGTGGCACAGCAAGGGGCTATTGTATCCAGGATGCTGGAAGAGAGGGGAGTCAGGCCAGCAACAGTAGTGTTTCATTTGCCGACAGCCACAGTGTAGCCTTTTTTTTGTAATCAAAAAATATTTGCAGGGCTCTGGGCTTGTCATGGATTGAATTACATCCCCCTGAAAATGCGTGTATCAGTTTGGTTGGGCTGGTATTGTATGATTTTCCTATATGTTTTAAATCCTGCCTCTATGATGTTAATGAGGGAAGATGGGCCGCAGTTGTGTTAGTGAGGCAGGACTCAATCTACAAGATTGGATTGTGTCCTGAGGCAATCTCTTGAGATATAAAAGAGAGAAGCGACCAGAGAGACAGGGGGACCACATACCACCAAGAAAACAGTGCCAGGAGCAGAGCTCGTCCTTTGGACCTGAGGTCCCTGCTCAGAGAAACTCCTAATCCAGAGGAAGATTGATGAGAAGACCAACAGAGACAGAAAACCTTCCCCTGGAGCTGATGTCCTGAATTTGGACTTCTAGCCTACTTTACTGTGGGGAAATAAACTTTTTGCTAAAGCCATCCACTTGTGGTATAGCAGCACTAGATAACTAAAACAGGGCTTGAGATTAAAATTTGCATGTTGCTTTACATAAGTCAGCATATGTAGCTCACTCACCCCTAACACAAGGAAAATTCAATTCAATTCAATTAGATTAATTACTACAACTGAGTGCAAATTGTTTTCAGACCTAATATTAAGAGTGCTGCACGCAGACAATACAGACTAGATTTTTTAATTGGGAGAGGGTGCGGGATGGGAGGGAGGCAGTTTGAGCAGACTAGTCAGGTTTTCCAGAAAGGAGTCAGCAGAGGGAGAGAGGAAAGGAAGGGGAAGCGGGCTTCTGTACATCTATGGGATATTTTATGATCCTCCACAACAACCACTGCACCCACCCACCCCACCCCCACCCCCATGTATACTAATTGCTCCTGGGTAGAGACTGGTTTACCGTAAAGGTAATAAAGCTTAAGCTTACGGCCACTCTATAGCATTGGCCTCTTCCAAGGCTCAATACTCAATTTTGCCTTTGTTATTTTTTCAGAGAGCCCGCCTAGTTGTATAAGTTTTAGGTTGTAAAAGCCCACATCTGCCCCTGCTACTCTTTCATCATTCTCTTTTTCTCTCCCTAATTGTCTTCGTTTGCTGGTTCCCATCTCCCCTTTCTTGCCCTTGTATCTTGGAATTCAAGGTGGGAGGAAAGGGTGAAGGGAGAATAGGTCTTGGGGGTGGGCGCTGGGGCAGAGCATCAGCCCCAGCCTTGGTCAGCCCTGCAGAACTGCAGGTCCTGTGAGCACAGGCCTAGCACCAGCCAGGCTAAGCCAGTCCTGAAACTCATGCCAGGGATACACTGGCAGCCTCTAGTTTATACCCCAGGGTCAGGAGTTATGGCCCATCCTATCAGATGTCTGCCCTGGGCTTGGGGAAGATCCTGTGCCTGGGCCCTTCCCTCCCTGGCCTGTAGTGGTTGCTCAGTTTGTGAGGAGGAGTATCTGCCTCTGGTCCTGAATGGACTCTCTGATTCTGTGCTGAGTGAAGACCCCCATCAAGAGGCCCAGCCTACTTGGCTGGAGCCCTGACATCTTGCAAGCACTGGTCTGCCCTTGGACATCCAGTCCTGCCTGGAGCTTTGCTGTTAGCTGGGTGACAGACACTGTAAGGCTGTCACACACTGAACACTCCTGCTACCTGCCCTCTTCCCACATGGTCCTGGTTCTCTTTCCTTCCCCAATGGCTTATGTCCCTGAAATCTCAGCATGCCTAGGATTGAGTCTGTCTCAGTTTTATAAAAATAAATTAGTCCACTTCCTTTATTTTTACTTTTCAGGCCTGGCCCCCTTTGACAAGATAGAAGTCCAGGGCACTCTCCAGGGAGGTAGAGGGCCTGCTTCCTGAAACCTCTGCCCTATTTCCTTCTCACATACTTTCTAAACAAGCCTCTACACATGGGCTTTATGTAGGAGTCAGAGTTGGTGGCACAAGAATTCTTGGATGGCTCAGTAGTCTCCTGGTGATGCTTCCACCTGATTCAGGTTGGAAGGATTCATTCATTCATTCACTCATTCATTCAATAAACACATACATATTGTCTCAATGTGTCAGGCCCTGTGCTGGTGTGAGATTATTCCCAGTTGGACCCATCCACCCTAGTAAGAGAAGTTAGGACAAGTACAGAAATAACCATACTATGAGATATACCAGGATGAGCTTTCAAGAGAAACACAAACAGGTCCTAGGTTGCTTAGGGGTAGAGGAGAGCATATGTGGTTGGGCTCAAGAAGGAGGTCATGCAAATTGGCCCTTCCAGACAGGGTAAAATCAAAACAAGTGGGGATAGAGGGGAAGTAACCAGACACTGAGGGACCAGAAGAAGCCACAGGGAGGGAGCAGTAGTCTCAGGGAATGGGCAGCTTGTTCATCTGGCTAGTGCATTAGGGAGAATAGGTAGGGAGGAAATTGATGTGCTTGGAGAGTTTGTGGACAAAAACCAAACTGAGGGGAGAGGAAGAGGAAGGAGTGGCCTTAAAACTAGGGGGAGAGCAGAAATATGGGGGTGGGAGGTCACAGTCGTTTTGCTCCTTTTCATAAATTTCTCTCCTTTCTACTCCTATCTGATAGCGAAGACAGAAAACAGAAACCCCCAACTGACATCCCCAAGCCTGGCTGTGCTCTGTCCAGGCTGAGCCTCCTGAGTATTTCACACCAGACACCAGTCCTTTCTAGTGGCCAGGGGTACCCTTGGAGCCCCAGAGCACCTCAGTTGGGCCTTTGACTTTCCAAACACACTCTTGGGGCATCCCAGGAGAAGCAAATGCTCCTCACCCAGGCAGTGGCCTGCTCTGTGTAGTGACAAGCACACCTGACATTGTTAAATGGTTGTCTCCTTCTAACAAACCCCATGCTGGTCAGTGCAGCATGAGAGATGATAATTGCTCTTCCTAGTTCCCCAGAACCAAACCATACTCAAGATTATAAATATGCATAATCAGAGACCACAGCCTGTAACAAAACCTTTACCTCCTTATGTTTTGTTCATTTGCTGAACAACAAAACTCTTCCGCCTTTTCCGCCCCTCCCACTTGTTCCTTTGTGTTTGAGATTCATTATCAGCCAAATGCATTGCTCTAAAACTCCAGGTTTGCCCAAGAACTTGAGAGAGGGAAACTAGACATGCCCAGATCTCAGGAAGCTACACTGTATGGCATGATCACTTTTACCTTTCCTTGCTGCCCAGGTGGAGCAGCTGCTGGTAACCTCCCATCTGGAAAGGTGTGGTCAGTCCTGTAGGCTCCCAGGTTATTTTCTGCCCGGTTGGGCACAATCCGTCTCCCCCTGCAGGCTCTGCCCCTGCCCACTTCCGGGCTAAACCTGCTCAAGGAGCCCTAGCCATATATGTTGTGGCTCAGCACCAGGTCTCCCTTGCTAATACATGGGTTACTGTCTTGTACCCAAGACTTGGTAACAATGTTTGTACCTCTGTTCATGTACCTGGGCACCTGTCTTGTTCTTGCCCAGTGGTTGTTCTAAGGTCTTAATGTACTCTTGAACCCCTGCTTCCAAGCCCACTTCAGTTTGGGGTCCAGTATCTGGAACGTGTAGCTTCCTTGCAGTTCTCCCTGATGCCCACTGCCTGCCTGCATTGCTGAGTGATTCTTGCCCCTGTTCCTCCAACCCCTGCCCCATCACTGTCATATGTCTAACCCAGGCCCTCTCTCGCCCCTAAGAATTACCTATCCTGCTATATAGCACCAGGTCACTTCAATAGTATCTTGTGACAAAAACTGGTCTCACCAGTAGAGTACAATTGCTAAAGACATGGGCTCCGGATTCTGGTACCAAATCCCAACTCTGTCACTTACTATATGGGTGAGTATGGAGAGTTGTTTAACTTTTTTGTGCTTTAGTTTTCTCATCCCTAAAATGGGAATAATTATTATACCTAACTCACAGGGTTGCTTTGGCAATTAAGGAGGTTAATATATGAAAAGGACTAAGAAGAGTGCTAACAGGACTAAGTAAATGCTCCATGGGTGTTAGCTCTTATTGTTAACATTGTTAGCTGTTGTTGAGTTGGCCCCTGACTCAAGAATATAGCCAGGCCTTTCTTTCTAGTCTATCTTGTCTGGAAGATCTGCTGAATCATGTGCAGAATCATAGCAACATGCAAGCCTCCACCGACGAACAGGTGGTTGCTGTGCAGGAGTCGCATTGGGTGGGAATCAACTCTGAGTCTCCATGTGGAAGGGGAGAATTCTACCACTGAACCACCAATGCCTCAACTAGCTGTTAACACCAATGTCTACAAATACAACCACCTCCCTGGGAAGAGTATTAAGACCCCAACAACAATTTAGCATGGATGAGCACATTGTTTTTGGTCCAGGCCAAGGAGAACAATAAATCCATTCATGCCAATGGCCTCAGGCAAGCACCTAGACACAAGGAAGGAAAGAGCGGAGCAGGAGTGTGCATGGCACAAAACCAATCATGCTGGCTGCAAAATTCTGTTGGTGTCTCCAGGGTTAGATAAAGCTACAGCAAATTCAGCCACATGATACCTGTGATCTAATAAAAGAGGCAGAAAACAGGAACCTTACTTTGCTGAGTTGTCCTGAGTTGTTCTTCCCCCCACCCCCACCTTGATTTGCCTGCTATTGAGTTCTGGGGGAATCTTGCTATCTCCCAATGTAATTACTGGCAGGTTTGTGTCTTGGGGCCAGAATCATACAGAAGATCCCCCAGAGTCGCCTGTGAAGAAACCTGGGAAGAGAACAAGTCCTCAACCACCACCCTTGTGGCTGCTGTGTCGTTTTCAAAGTTGCAGATGATTCATTCCCAGGAGGGAGGTTAGCCACCGGGATTTATTGTTTGTCTGAATAGGCTTTGTGCCTTGTGACCAAAATAAAGGAGAAAAAATAGAGCTGTCTCAGCAAAATCTGCTGAATCAGAATTAACAAGAAAATCTTGTATCTAATGATCAGAAATTAAAATGTACTCAGGAGCTGTGGTATTTAGCTGAGTCGCACGGCTGCGGGGTAAGACTGTGCAGAAAATGGAGCTTGGAACATTGCATCGTCTGCTGTGGGAACAGAGGCTGGACTGCTCATGAGCTTGGCTAGGCAGGAGGCTGGTTCCCCAACACCCTGGGGCTACACTCTCAGACAAGGACTTCCTTCTCCTCTTGCCTCTCATCAGAGATGCCTTACCTTTCTATAGCACTTTCACAGCCTCCAATCAATCTTGTTAGAGTCTCATGACAGCCTTATGGGGCAGAGGAAATAACTTAGTTCTATATACTTTCATTTTACAGAGACGAACACTGAAGTTCAGAGAGGTTATGCTAGTAGGTGGTACGGTTTGAACTAGGATTCAGATTATGGGAATTCCTGTACACATACATCTTTGTAAACAAGTAAATGTTGTTAGTTGCTGTTGAATCGACTCTAACTCATGGTGATCCCATGCACAACAGAATGAAATATTGCCTAGTCTTGCATCATCCAATCAATGATATGCTCGAGTCCATTGTCCAGGCCTCTGTGTATTTTGAGAGACTTCCAAACTAGGGAGCTCATCTTCCAGCACTATGTTAGGCAATGTTCTGTTGCAGTCTGTAGGGTTTTCACTGGCTAATTTTTAGAGGTAGATCACCAGGGCTTTTTTCCTAGTCAGTCTTAGTCTGGAGTCACTGCTGAAATCTGTCCACCATGGGTGACCCTGCTGGTATTTGAAATACTGGTGACATAGCTTTTAGCATCATAGCAGCATGCAAGCCACCAGAGTATGACAAACTGACAGATGGGTGGTGAGTAACAAGTAAATAATGTCCTCCAATTTACTTGGATTATAATTTACTGTGTACTTTAAGGGCTAGGTACTGCAGCATGCTGGCAAATATTAGAGTCTGAATTGCCAAAGTATGATAGTTTCTATATTTTAAATGTTAAAAAATAGCTTTCATTAGAAGAAAAGTCAAATATTTTCTTGCTTACATAACTCTAAAAGCACTTAAATTTTACAAAATAATTCAGATCTGGGGCTGCATCAAACCATGAATATTTCTAGTCTCTGAGCAAATGTCTAAGAAAGCTGTGGGGGGTAGGAAAAAAGGGTGTATAATGAAATGAGCTCCCAGGCTTGCCCTGCCACCTTGCCTTTTAGACAACTCTCATGTCACCTCATTATCAATATCACAATTTTCCACATTTCACCACCAGAATAATGGACACCACTGAGGAAGGAGCCTGACAGTCTACATGCTGAGGGGGCAGATACAAGTATGATTTCATTTAAGTTTTATTTGCAGATGTCTCCCTGGGAAGATAGAGAGGAAGCTGTTCCTCCTGGGGGAGAGCTGCATTCTTCAATTACAGAGACGTGTCAGGAACATAGTGAAATGAACAAAGAAACCCTTAAGGAGACTGGGCCACTTGCATTCCTTTTTAGCACTTAGTAACCTTGAGAACCACTACCTGTCTGTTTGTTCTACTGTGGTGGCTTGCCTGTTTCTGTGATACTGGAAGTTTTGCCACCAGTATTTCAAATACCAGCAGGGTCACCCTTGATGGACAGGTTTCAGCGGACCTTACAGACTAAGACAGACTAGGAAGAGAGACCTGGAAGTCTACTTCTGGAAAAATTGGCCAGTGAAAACCTTATCAATAGCAGCAGAACATTGTCTGATAGAGTGCCAGAAAATGAGCACTTCAGGTTGCAAGGCATTCAAAATATGACTGAGGAAGAGCTGCCTCCTCAAAGTAGTCAACCTTAATGATGTGGATGGAGTAAATCCTTCAGGAACTTCATTTACTAATGTGGCATCACTCAAGATGAGAAGAAACAGCTGCAAACATCCATTAATAATCAGAACATGTAATGCACAAAATATGAATCTAGGAAAATTGGAAATAGTCAAAAATGAAATGGAACACGTAAAGATCAATATCCTAAGCATTAGTGAGCTAAAATGGACAGTTATTGGCCATTTTGAATAGGACAATCATATGGCCTACTATGCTGGGAATGATAAATTGAAGAGAAATTGGCATCTTGCTCTTTATCAAAAAGAACATTTCAAGATCTCTCCTGAAGTACAAAGCTGTCAGTGATAGGATAATATCCATACACCTATGAGGAAAACCAGTTAATATGATTGTTATTCAAATTTGCACATCAAACACTATGGTCAAAGATGAAGAAAATGAAGATTTTTACCAACTTCTGCAGTCTGAAATTGATAAACATGCAATCAAGATGCATTGATAATTACTGGTGATTAGAATGTGAAAGTTGGAAACAAAGAAGAAGGATCAGTAGTTGGAAAATATGGCCTTGGTGATAGAAATGATGCTGGAAATAGCATGATAGAATTTTGCAAGACCAACTACTTCTTTATTGCAAATACTTTTTCCACAACATAAACGGTGACTATACATATGGACCTCACCAGATGGTATACACAGGAATCAAATCGACTAACCTGTGG
The DNA here is from genome assembly GCF_000243295.1 of Trichechus manatus latirostris. Taxonomy (NCBI): domain Eukaryota; kingdom Metazoa; phylum Chordata; class Mammalia; order Sirenia; family Trichechidae; genus Trichechus; species Trichechus manatus. Next base: position 257,910 of record NW_004444309.1, read on the forward strand.
AAAGAGACAATGGAGAAGCTCAGTATCATCAGTCAGAACAAGGCCAGGAACTGGCTACAGAACAGACCATCAATTGCTCCTATGCAAATTCAAGTTGAAGCTGAAAAAATTTAGAGCAAGTCCATGGAGCCAAAATACAACCTTGAGTATAGCCCACCTGAATTTAGAGAACATCTCAGGAATAGATCTGAGGCACTGAATACTAATGACTGAAGATCAGATGAGTTGTGGAATGACATCAAGGACATCATACATGATGAAATCAAGAGGTCATTAAAAAGATAGGAAAGAAAGAAAAGACCAAAATGAGTGTCAGAAGAGACTCTGAAACTTGCTCTTGAATGTAGAGTAGCTACAGCAAACGGAAGAAATGAGGAAGTGAAAGAGCTGATCAGAAGATTTCAAAGAGTGGCTCGAGAAGACAAAGTAAAGTATTATACTGAAATGTGAAAAGACCTGGAGTTAGAAAACCAAAAGGGTAGAATATGCTAGGCATTTCTCAAGCTGAAAGAACTGAAGAAAAACTTCAAGCCTCGAGTTGCAATATAGAAGGATTCTACAGGGAAAATATTGAATGACGCAGGAGGCATCAAAAGAAGATGGAAAGAAGACACAGGGTCACTGTACCAAAAAGAACTGGTTGACGTTCAAACATTTCAGGAGGTAGCATATGATGAAGAACCAAAGTTACAGAAGGAAGAAGTCCAAACTACACTGAAGGCATTGGAAAAAAACAAGGCTCCAGGAATTGATGGAATATCAATTGAGATGTTTCAACAAACAGATGCTGCACTGAAGGCACTCACTCGTCTCTGCCAAGAAACTTGGAAGACAGCTACCTGACCAGCTGACTGGAAGAGATCCATATTTGTGCCCATTCCAACAGAAGGTGGAAATTATAGAACAATATCACACGCAAGTAAAATTATGCTGAAAATCATTCAAAAGCGGTTGCAGGAGTACACTGACAGGGAACTGCCAGCAATTCAAGCTGGATTCAGATGAGGACGTGGAACGAAGGATATCATTGCTGATGTCAAATGGATCATGACTGAAAGTAGAAAATACCAGGAAGAAGTTTACTTGTGTTTTATTTACTATGCAAAAGCATTCAACTGTGTGGATCATAAAAAATTATGGATAACATTGAGAAGAATGGGAATTCCAGAACACTTAACTGTGCTCATGAGGAACCTGTGCGTAGACCAAGAGACAGTCCTTCTAGAAGAGCAAGGGGATACTGCTTGGTTTAAAGTCAGGAAATGTGTGTGTCACGGCTGTATCCTTTCACCATGCTTATTCAATCTGTATGCTGAGCAAATAATCTGAGAATTTGGACTATATGAAGAAGAATGGGGTATCAAGATTGGAGGAAGACTCATTAACAACCTGCGATATGCAGATAACACGACCTTGCTTGCTGAAAGGGAAGAGGACTTGAAGCCCTTACTGATGAAGATAAAAGACTACAGCCTTCATTATGGATTACACCTCAACATAAAGAAAACAAAAATCTTCACATCTGGACCAATAAACAACATCATGACAAACAGACAATATATTTAGATTATAAAGAACTTCCTTTTACTTTGATCCACAATCAATCCCATGGAAGCAACAGTCAAGAAATCAAATGAGAGTTCCAGCAAAATTGCACTCTAGGTAGAAGCACCACGCCGTCCCTCCACAGCAAAGATCCGAAAAACTAAGCCGAACAGAGAAAACAACAATCCTGAAATCCTAAAACATCAAATGAAGATATAAAGAACTCAGCAAAGCACCAAATGGAGTGAGAAAACTGACAGAGAATGGAGAGCAAGGAAAGATTCATGCAGAGGTCCCCTACCACCTAACGCAGCACGGATCCGCCATCTTGGACTCCTATCGGAGACCAGCAAACAGGGTGTATGAGTAAGCAGCCTCACGGAGTGTACAGC
>NW_004444309.1:260188-261489 GCF_000243295.1 Trichechus manatus latirostris
CCCACTCTCTACCCTTCTTCACCCACACTCGACCCCCTCTGCTTCCCGTGGACACAGTCTCTTGTCCAGAAACACCAGCCCGCACTAGCTGGCTCTCTGAGTGCCATTTGTTGGCTGCTAGTGTTGCTTTATTTTTTCTGCTTCTTTTGATTTCTTGCTTGCCTCTCACCACCTCCCCCTGCTTTCTCTCAAGTACCTGGCTCTGTGCACCATCTTTGCTTCTTCCTGAGGGGCTGTGGAGCGCCGTTCGAGTGTGGAGCTGCTTACTGCTCTGGGCGGCCATGCTGGTGGGATCCCGGGGCTTTTGTTTGTTTGTTTGTTTTGAATTGTTTCTTTGTTTTCTTTTCCTTTTCTTGAGTTGGGAACCCTTTCTGGCCAGGCAGTGCTGCGTGGCAAGGAGACTCCCCCTCGGCTTCCACAGACATGCAGAGGGATCCCTGAGGGCATTTCTTTTTGTTGGTTTTTTTTTCCGTTTTTTGGGGGGGCCTTTCTTGTATTTTTTTTTAATTTGTTTTGTTTTCTTGTTTTTTTTTTTAATTTGTTTTGTTTTCTTTTCCCTCTTTTTCCCTTTTTGTCTTTCTACAATGCTTACTTTCTCATCTCTCTATATCTTCCTTCTCTTTCTGTTCCCTGAATACCTGGTGTTGTATACCTCTACGCCTTCTAGCCAGGTTATACTGCAACACCTGAGAGCGACTTCCCCAGACCTCATAGCTGCACCAGTGGGATCCCTGGGAACTCTGCGGTTCTTTAACATTTCCAATTTTTATTTATTATTTCTTTTCTTTACTTCCTCTTCCCCTTTCTGTTTTTCTCCATTTCATAGTCTCTCATATCTCCACTCCAATGACAAGCTCCCCTAGCATTCTTTTTTGTTTGTTTGTATGTTTTTGGCTCCTGTTTCTCTCTCTTCTCTCCTATATCCATCTTAGCTCCACACATAACAATCTCCTCACTGCATCCTGCCTACCTGCACCATATGCTTGACATCACATCACCAAGCAGCATGGGCATGGCCTACTGGAACCTGCCCTGCACTGATTACCGACATGATCTAGTGGCTGTAATAAGTGCCACAAACAACCCGTCCCAGTAACTCCTCTTCAACTAGAATTGCCATGATGTACCATATCTGAGTGACTGACCCTGCCAGTTGGAGAAGGAGGTGAAAAGTATTGTGCTCACAGACGAGCAAACAACAAAGAACACACAGTCTGCCTGCTCAGACATAGTCAATTTTTTTAAAAAAAAATGGACGAAACAAACAAATCTACAATCAATAAATGAGAAAAATAACTACT
>NW_004444309.1:267661-278767 GCF_000243295.1 Trichechus manatus latirostris
TGGAGTGAGTCCAGTACAGCTAGATGGTGCCTGGCTACCACCACTGACTACTCTGACTAGGATCACAACAGAGGGTTCTGGACAGAGCTGGAGAAGGATGTACAGCATAATTCGAAGTCACAAAAAAAAAAAGACCAGATTTACTGGTCTAAAGGAGACTGGAGAAACCTCAAGAGTACGGCCCCCAGACACCCTTTTAGCTCAGTGGTGAAGTTACCTCCGAGGTTCACTGTTCAACCCGGGAGCGAACAGCCCCGTAAAACCAAATGAGACTAACGAGGTACAGTAGTACAGTGACAAGGGCCAGAAGGCAGAAGGGGACAAGGAAGCTGGTGATAGGGTATCCAAGGTTGAGTAAGGATATTGTTGATGTGTTGTGATTGTTAACCATTGTCATAGGGCAACATTTGTAGTAACTGTTAAATGAGAAACTATTTTGTTTTGTAAGCCTTCATCTTAAGTGAGAATAACAGCACAATTGGAAGAGTGTAGTCAATGTCACTGAACTGTGCATGTAGAAATTTTTGAAACGGTGTATCTTTGGCCACGTGTATTTTCACCAAAAAAAAGAAAAGGCCGAGAAGTTAGAGGGTTGGTATGTTGTGGGGTTGTTAACGAATGTCATAAAACAAGATGTGGACTACTGTTTCATGAGAAACTATTTGTTCTGTAAGCCTTCACCTGAAGTACAATAAAAAAAATACAAAAAGTTAAAAAAAAGAAATCAAACGACATATTGCATTGGGCAAATCTGCTGCAAAAGACCTCTTTAAAGTGTTCAAAATCAAAGATGTCACTTTGAGGACAAAGGTGGGCCTGGCCCAAGCCATGGTATTTTCAATCACCTCATATGCATGTGAAAGCTAGACAATGAAGAATCGGCACCTTTGAATTACGGTGTTGGTGAAGAATATTGAATATATCATAGGCTGCCAGAAGAGCAAAGAAATCTGTCTTGGAAGAAGTACAGCCAGAATGATCCCTAGAAGTGAGGATGGCGAGACTTCTCATCTGCTTTCGACATGTTATCAGGAGGGACCAATCCCTGGAGAAGGACATCATGCTTGGTAGAGAGTCAGTGAAATAGAGGAAGACCCTCAATGAGATGGATTGACACAGTTGCTGCAATGATGGGCTCAGGCGTAGCAATGATTGTGAGGATGGCACAGGACTGGGCAGTGTTTCCTCCTGTTGTACATAGGGTCACTATTAGTTGGAACCAACTCAGAGGGCACCTACCAACAACAATGCAGACTGAATAAGCATGGTGAAAAGGATACAACCCTTGTGCACACCTTTCCTGATTTAAACCACTCAGTATCCCCTTGTTCTCTTTGAACGACTGCCTCTTGGTCTATGTACAGGCTCATGAGCACAATTGTTCTGGAATATCCATTCTTCACACTGTTATCCATAATTTGTTATGATTCACATAGTCGAATGCCTTTGCATAGTCAATAAAACACAGGTAAACATCTTTCTTGTATTGACTGCTTTCAACCAAGATCAATCTGACATCAACAATGATATCCCTTGTTTCACATCCTCTTCTGAATCTGGCTTGAATTTCTGGCAGTTCCCTGTCGAAGTACTGCTGCAACAGCTTTTGAATGATTTTCAGCATTATTTAACTTGAGTGTAACAGTAATGATATTGTTCGATAATTTTTGCATTCTGTTGGATCACCTTTCTTTGGAATGGGCACAAATATGGATCTCTTCTAGTCAGTTAGTCAGCTAGCTGTCTTCTAAACTTCTTAGCATAGACAAGTGAGCACCTCCAGAACTGCATTCGTTTGTTGAAACATGTCAATTGGTATTCCGTCCATTCCTGGAGCCTTGTTTTTCGTGAATGCCTTCAGTGTAGTTTGGACTTCTTTCTTCTGTAACTTTGGTTGTTGATCATATGGTACCTCCTGAAATGGTTGAACGTCAACCAATCCTTTTTGGTATAGTGACCCTGTGTATTCCTTCTATCTTCTTTTGATGCTTCCTGAGTCGTTCAATACTTTTCCCATACAATCCTTCAGTATTGCAACTCGAGGCTTGAATTTTTTCTTCATTTCTTTCATCTTGAGAAGTGCTGATCATGTTCTTTCCCTTTGGATTTCTAACTCCAGGTTTTGCACATTTCATTATAATACTTCACTTTGTCTTCTCAAGCTGCCCTTTGAAATCTTCTGATCAGCTCTTGCACTTCATCATTTCTTCCACTTGCTTTAGCTGCTCTATGCTCAAGAGCAAGTTTCAGAGTCTCTTCTGACACCCATTTTCGTCTTTTCTTTCTTTTAAATGAACTTTTGCTTTTTTCATGTATGATGTCCTTGATGTCATCCCACAACTCTTCCGGTCTTCGGTCATTAGTCCGAATACATCAAATCTATTCCTGAGATGGTTTCTAAATTCAGGTGGGATACTCAAGGTTGTACTTTGGATCTTGTGGACTTTTTCTAATTTTCTTTAGCTTCAGCTTGAACTTTCATGTGAGCAACTAATGGTCTGTTCCACAGGCGGTCTCTGGCCTTGTTCTGACTGATGATGCTGAGCTTCTCCATCATCTCTTTCCACAGGTTAGTTGATTTGATTCCTGTGCATTCCATCTGGTGAGGTTCACGTGTATAGTCACTGTTTAGGTTGTTGAAAAAAAGTGTTTGCAATAAAGAAGTGGTTAGTCTCTCAAAATTCTATCATGTGATCTCCAGTATCGTTTCTATCACCAAGGCTGTGTTTTCCAGCTACTGATCTATCTTGTTTGTTTCCAACTTTCACGTTCCAATCACCAGTAATTATCAATGCATCCTGATTGCATGTTTGATCAATTTCAGACTCCAGCATTTGGTAGAAGTCTTCAATTTCTTCATCTTTGGCATTAATAATTGGTGCATAAATTTGAATAATAATCTTATTAGGCATTTGGATATTATCCTATCAGTGACAGAGTTGTACTTCAGGATAGATCTTGAAACATTCTTTTTGACAATGAGTGTGAGGCCATTCCTCTTCAGTTTGTCATTCCTGGCATGGTAGACCATATGTTTATCCTATTCAAAATGGCCAATAACGGTCCATTTTAGCTCACTAACACTTAGGATATCTATCTTTATGTGTTCCATTTCATTTCTGACTGCTTCCAATTTTCCTAGATTCATACTTCGTACACTCCACTTTCCAATTATTAATGAATGTTTGCAGCTGTTTCTTCTCATTCTGAGTGGTGCTACATCAGCAAGTAAAAGTCCCGAAGGCTTTACTCCATCCATGTCAGTAAAGTCGACTCTACTTTGAGGAGGCAGCTCTTCCACAGTCATATCTTGAGAGCCTTGCAACCTGAAAGGCTCATTTTCTGGCACTCTATCAGACAATGTTCTGCTGCTATTCATAAGGTTTTCACTGGTCAGTTTTTTCAGAAGTAGATTGCAAGTTCCTTTTTCCTAGTCTGTCTTAGACTGGAAACTTTGCTGAAACTTGTCCACCAAGGGTGACCCTGTTGGTATTTGAAATTTTTGTGCCGTAGTTTCCAACATTGCAGGAACACGCAAGCCACCACAGTAGGACAAACTGACAGATGAGTGGTGGCCTACAAAGATTCCAAAAAACCAAACCCACTGCTGTCAAGCCTTTCTGACTCATAAAGATCTTAACAGACAGAGAACTGGCCCATATGGTTTCCAAGGAGTAGCTGGTGGATTAAAAAAGCTGACATTTTGTTTAGCAGACGAGCTCTTAACCACTGTGCCACCAGGCTCCCCTGTAAAGATTACAGCCTAGGAAATGATTTGGCAGTTTGACAAAGAAAAAGGAGATTCAGGTTCAACCCACTAAAAGGCTGATCCCAGCAATGTTTCTCTTTTAAAAAGCTCAAATTTATATTAGTAATTTTTTTAATCAAAGCAATACTTGTTTGAGCTAATGTTTGCATAAGTTGTTGTTGTGTGCCAAACGGTGATTCTGACTCATAACGACCCTATAGGACAGAGTAGAACTGCCCCATAGAGTTTTCTATAAATATTACAGACTAGGAAACCCTATGGGGGCAGTTCTACTCTGCCCTGTAGGGTTACTATGAGTTGGAAACCACTGTTTTGCACACAACAACAACATGTGAAGGCACTACCTCAAACAAATATTGCCTTGATAAAACAAATTTTAAAATAAAAATTTGAGCGTTTTAAAAGACAAAGATTGCTGAGATTAGCCTTTCAGTGGGCTGAACTTGAATCTCCATTTTTTCAGTCAAACTGACCAAATCATTATCATTTCAAAACTTCAGCTTTTCTTATCATGAATGGAAAGGATAGTTTTAAAAATGTGGTATATTATTTAAAATATATATAATATTACTCTTAGGTTTCTCAACTAAATTTTTTTAGAAAGTAAAACTTTCTTGAAGAAAAAGAGAGAACAGAGACTTGGGATTGAGAGCTGAAAGAACCAGGTTGTAGCTCTCACTTACTGTGTGATGTTGAACAAGTTGCTGAAGTGCTCTAAAACTTTTTCCTGCTCTTTAAGTGAGGATAACTGCACCTTTCTTCCAGGGTAGTTACAGGCAGGTCCTGACGCTTTGATTTCACTGTGGCCTCAGTAGATCCTGGCTACTTGCATATGGTAGGCATATTCTAACTCTTGATTTGATTTAAGCAAATTAAGAATGATTCCTAAAGACGTTTTTAAAACGGTGCAAGGAGCTGCTTTCATTTGGGTATAAGTCTGCTAAGAAACTGGAGATTGATGAGAAATGGTTTTTTCAAAGTTCTGTCTGTGCCCAGGATTCTAAACTTTTCTTTCATTCCACCATAGAAATAAAGAACTTGTGGCAATATAGTTGAGCTGTCAAAATCAGAAAGAATTGATAGAGAAGAGGCATAGCTGATCAAACCTGCTTTCACAGGAATGGCTTTGTTTTATATAGGAGAATGTCTGGTCATGCTGGATTCCCCAGAAGGAGTATCCATGTTGATATTCAAGTCATGCTTCTGGCATTTTAGCTTCTGGTTCTGGAGTCTGAACTACTTCCTGTGGTTGGAACATGTCTGCAGTGCCCATCTTGCCTTCCTATGGGCTCCCCGCCCTAGGTAGCTCTTTGCAGTCTGGCTGTTGCTCTAAAGCTGACTAGGTCTGGTTGCCCCAAAGTCAACTGTGTCAGGGGTTACTCTCTGCAGTCCTGCCAATAATCAGATCTCATTCATTGGGCTCCTGAAAGGACTCACTACACCTCTTCCGAGTCTCCTGTTCCAGGGCTTTGACCTGTAATTTTTCCTGTTCCTGTTATCATTCTGGTTCACCCAAACTGTAAAAATTTGACACTGCTCTAGTTTTGCTTCTTCGGCCATGAATGAACCACTTTGAACCAGTTCAAAGCACTTGTTGGGATTGATTTGATGGGAACTGGTCTTAGTATAAACTGTGTCTTCTTTCTACCATCTATCTCTCAGTTTGTCATACTGTGGTGGCTTGCATGTTGCTATGATACTGGAAGCTAGGCCACTGGTATTTCAAATGGTGCACAAGTTTCAGCAGAGATTCCAGACTAAGATAGACTAGGAAAAAAGGCCTGGCAATCTACTTCTGAAAATTAGCCAATGAAAACCTTATGGAGTACGACAAAACATTGTTGGACTTGCATGCTTTGGACACATTATCAGAAAAGATCAATCACTATAGAAGGACACCGTGTTTGGTTAAGCAGAGGGCCAACCAGGGTGTGGGTGACCTTTGGTGAGATGGATTTGCACAATAGCCACAACAATGGACTTGAACATGTTGGTAAGTGTGAAGATGATGCAGGACTGGGCAAATGACTTAGGCTGGGTTCTGTAGAGAAGCAAAATCAGTGAAAAACACACACATATATATATGAAGAGAGAGAGATTTATCTCAAGGAAATGGCTTACATGGTTGTCAAGGCTGGCAAGTCCCAAATCTGTGGGTCAGGCATCAGGCCAGAGGCTTCTCTTGACTCCCATAGCTGCAGGAGCTGACAAACCCAAGATTGGCAGGTCAGACCGTAGGCCACTGCCTCATGGGCTGTGGAGACTGACAAATCCAAGATTGGTAGGTAAGACAGTAGGCTGCTGGCTCATAGGCTGACGAATCCCAAGACGGGCAGACAATACAACAGACAGCTGGCTCAAGTCCCAAGAACCAGAAGTCAGACAATAACGAGCCAAATGCAGGGTCCAGAGCAAGCAAGCATGCTTTGCCACAATGTCCAAATATATGTTGATCGCAGACTACACCCCCGAGGAAACTCCCCTTACAACTGATTGGCTGAACACATCAGATCACATCATGGAGAATGACTACGTCATTACATAACTGCCATATATCATCATTATATAAATGCCAAACCACTGAGAATCATGGTGCAGCCAAGATGACACACAATCTTAACCATCACAGCAACATTTCGTTCTGTTATACATAATGTCATCATGAGTCGGAATTGACTCAATGGGAGCTAATAACATGGTTTCTTTGTGTCATTGAAGTTGCAGGGATCTGCTCTGGAAAAAAAAATGTGTATGATCCTGGCCTAGCTGATTAAACATGGAAGTAGATTAAGGAACAGCTTAATCGACATCCTTTGGAACAAAATCTGGTACAGTCCACTCAGGGTTTGGTTTGATTCAACAAACACCCTCTGAGCCGGACTCTTCCAGACACAGTGTGGGTCCCATCCTTTGAGGAGCTTACAGCAAATGGGAGGGGCAGGAGGATAGACACACACAGAGAAAGTAAAAGTAATGAAGTCAATGCTGAGACAGGTTATGTGCAGGACGCTGTGGGAACACAAAAAGACATGGGGACAGAAAGCATTCCAGGAGGACACAGAGGGCACCATGGGGACATGGAGGGGACACCTAGCCTCTCTGCATCCTTCCTGCTGGGGGCCCAGAAAGGATTTCCTAGAGGAGAGTTGAATCTTCTTTAGTCCCATGTTCTTCTCCAACCTCAAAACAAATAGTATAAAGTTCAAAAAGATTATGCCTAAATTATAAAGCAGGTTCTCAAAAACAGTGTGGAGACACAAATGTGGGCTCCTCTATCTGGAATTCTGACCTATCTTCCTCTTGTCCTGTCAACTTCATAATTCAACTCAGCCATCCCATTCTCTGGGAATTCTGAAGAAAGTGAGATACTCTCCCACTTCTTTCTCTGTGCCCCTTGCAGGCAGCTCACCCCTATTATAGTAGTAACCATACTGAGCACATTCCCCTCCCCCTTTCCTTCCCTCCCTCCCTCTGTTTCTCCCTTCTGTCTCTGTTTCTTAACTAAAACTCGTTGTGATGATTAATGTTGTGTGTCAACTTGGCTGGGCCATGGTTCTCAGTGGTTTGGCATTTACGATGTAGTTTGGCAGCTATGTAATGATGTAATCACCTCCAAATGAGATCTGATATAATGCAATCACCTTCATGATGAGATCTGCTGTGAGCAGCCAATCAGTTGAAAGAGAGTTTCCTTGGGGACTTTCTGGAAAAGTTTGAGGGATTTTGCTCAGTTTGTATCTTGAAGCTGGCTCTTGTTCATCTGACCTCTGGTTCTTGGGACTTGAGCTAACAGCTTACCTGCTTTCTTACCAGCCAGTCTTGGGATTCATTGGCCTCCAAAGACTGTGAGCCAGAAGTCTGCTCTCTGACCTGTCGATCTTGGATCCACCAGCCCCAGCAGCTATATGAGTAAGGAGAAGCCTCCAGCCTGACCCACAGATTTAGGTCTTTTCAGCCTATACAACCACATGAGCCATTTCCTCCATATAGATCTCTCTATATACATATTCTGGAGCCCTGATGGTGCAGTGGTTAAGCATTCGGCTGCTAATCAAACATTTGGCAGTCCGAATATACCAGTCACTTCTTGGAAACCCTATGGGGCAGCTCTACTCCATCCTATAGGGTCGCTATGAGTCAGAATCAACTCAATGGCAATGGGTTTAGTTTTTATATATATATTTATGCATATATATGTGTATATACATAAATATATATATTTATACATTTCATTGGTTTTGCTTCTCTAGAGAACCCAGCATAAAACACCCATTTCTCTACTCTATTTGTTGTCCTTGGAGGCAAGGACTTGTGGCCAGCTCCTGGCATAAAACGTGTTGCCATCTAGTAGATATCTACTCATAGCGACCCTATAGGACAGAGTAGAACTGCCCCATAGGGTTTCCAGGGTGTGACTGGTGGATTTGAACTGTTAACCCTTTTGGTTAGCAGCCAAGCTGTTAACTACTGCTCCACCAGGGCTCCACTCCTGGCATAGTACCTGTCATATAACAGATGTCTAAAAAAAACTCATTGCCGTCGAGTCGATTCTGATTCATAGCAACCCTACAGGACAGGGTAGAACTACCCCATAGGATTTCCAAGGGGCAGCTGGTAGATTTGAACTGCTGACTTTTTGGTTAGCGGCCTAATGCTTAACCACTGCACCACCAGGGTGCCAACAGATGCCTAGTAAATGTTTATTGCTTCATGATTTAAATAAACATGTTGGGGGCTGAATTGCCATGTAATTTGAGAGGTGGCAGGTCACTAAGAGGGAGCAGTCTGCTCTGCCATTCATCAGTTGGGCAACATTGACCAGTTCTGTAACTTTTCTGAGATGCAAATTTCTCATCTGTAAAATCATGATGATACATCAACCTCATAGGAATGCTGCTAGCGTTACATAAAATAATGGCTAGAAAGTACGTAAGCATAGTTTTGGCACAACATTCACTCACTAAATGCTAACTCTCTTCTGCTTCCCCTCCCTAATAAATGAATGAATGCATCCACCTGAAGGTCAGTGTGGCTAACCAGTTGCTAAATTTGTTTTTATTGTAGTTTAAATGAAGTTTACATTTCAAGTTAGTCTACCATACAAATTTTTATATATACATTGTTATGTGACCCTAATTGCTCAACCCATTCTGCGACAGCACACACCTCCTTTCAGCCCCTGATTCCCCATGTCCGTTCAATCAGCTACTAACCCTCTCTGCCTTCCCATCTCACCTCTGGACAGAAGCTACCCCTTTGGTCTCTGGTATCTACTTGACTAAGAGGCACACTCTTCACGAGTATCACTTTATGTCCTACAGTTCAGTCCAATCCCTGTCTGAAGAGTTGGCCTTGGAAATTGTTTTAGTTCTGGGCTGATAGAGAATCCAGGAGCCATACTCTCTGGGGTACCTCCAGTCTCAGTCAGACCATTAAGTCTGGTCTTCTTACTAGAATTTGAGTTCTGCACCCCGTCTTTCTGCTGCTCCATCAGGGACTCTCTGTTGTGTTCCCTGTCAGGGCGGTCATTGGTGGTATCCAGGCACCATCTAGTTCTTCTGGTCTCAGGCTGATGAAGTCTCTGGTTTATGTGGCCCTTTCTGTCTCTTGGGCCAGTACTTTCCTTGTGTCTTTGGTTTTCTTCAGTCTCCTTTACTGCAGGTGGTTGGGACCAATTGATACATCTAGACGGCCACTTGCAGGCTTTTAAGACCTCAGACGCCACTCACCAAAGTAGGATGTAGAACATTTTCTTAATAAACTTTGTTATGTCAATTGACCTAGATGTCCCCTGAAAGCATGGTACCCAGACCCCTACCCCTGCTATTCTGTCTCTCAAAGTATTTGATTGTATTCAGGAAACTTCTTAGCTTTGGTTTAGCCCAGTTGTGCTGACTTCCCCTGTAGTGAGTGCTGTCCTTCCCTTCACCTAAGATGATTCTTATCTACTATCTAGTTAGTAAATAACACTCATCCTCCCTCCCCACCCTCATAACCATCAAACAATGTTTTCTTCTGTGTTTAAACCTTTTCTTGAGTTCTTATGATAGTGGTCTTATACAGTATTTGTCCTTCTGTGACTGCCTTATTTCACTCAGCATAATGTCCTCCAGTTTCATCCATGTTATGAGATGCTTCACAGATTCATCATTGTTCTTTATCTTTGCGTAGTATTCCATCTTGTGAATATACCATAATTCGTTTATCCATTCCTCCGTTGATGGGCATCTAGGTTGTTTCCATCTTTTTTGCTATTGTGAACAGTGCTTCAATGAACATGGGTATGCATATAGCTATTCATGTGATGGCTCTTATTTCTCTAGGATATATTCCAAGGAGCAGGATAGCTGGATCATAAGGTACTTCTATTTCTAGCTTTTTAAGGAAGTGCCAAATCGATTTCCAAAGTGGTTGTACGATTTTACATTCCCACCAACAGTGTATAAGTGTTCCAGTCTCTCCACAACCTCTCCAGCATTTATTATTATGTGTTTTTTGGATTAAGGCTAGCCTTGTTGGGGTGAGATGATATCTGATTGTAGTTTTGACCTGCATTTCTCTAATGGCTAATAAGCCTGAGCATTTCTTCTTGTGTCTGTTAGCCCCCTGAATATCTTCTTTGGTGAAGTGCCTGTTCACATCCTTTGCTCATCTTTTAACTGGGTTATTTCTCTTTTTGTTGTCAATGTTTTGCAGTATCATGTAGATTTTAGGGATTAGATGCTGATCAGATTTGTCATAGCCAAAATTTTTTTCCCAGTCTGTAGGTTTTTTGACTCTTTTGGTGAAGTCTTTTGATGAGCGTTGAGTGTTTGGTTTTTAGGAGCTCCCATTTATCTGGTCTCTCTTCTGGTGCTTGTGCATTGTTACTTATGGTTCACATTGTGTTTATGCCATGTATTAGGGCTCCTAGCGTTGTCCCTACTTTTTCTTCCATGATCTTTATTGTTTTTGATTTTATATTTAAGTCTTTGATCCATTTTGAGTTAGTTTTTGTGCATGGTGTGAGGTATGGGTCTTGTTTCATTTTTTTTGCGGATGGATATCCAGTTATGCTAGCGCTATTTGTTAAAGAGACTGTCTTTTCCCCAATTAATGGGTTTTGGGCCTTTGTCAAATATCAGCTGCTCATCGGTGGATAAATTTATGCCTGTATTCTCAATTCTGTTCCATTGGTCTATGTATCTGTTGTTGTACTAGTACCAGGCTGTTTTGACTACTGTGGCGGTATAATAGGTTCTAAAATCAGGTAATCTGAGGTCTCCCACTTTGTTCTTCTTCTTGAGTAATGCTTTATTTATTCGGAGCCTCTTCCCTTTCCATATGAAGCTGGTGAT
>NW_004444309.1:278867-280717 GCF_000243295.1 Trichechus manatus latirostris
TTTTGAGCAAGGTGTTGTTCAGTTTCCATGTGTTTGATTTTTTTCCTTGCTTTTTGTGTTTTCCACTCTTATGGCTTTATGGTCAGAAAAGATGGTTTGTAATATTTCGATGTTTTGGATTTTGTTAAGGCTTGGTTTATGGCCTAATATGTGGTCTATTCTCGAGAATGATCCATTTGCGTTGGAAAAGAAAGTATACTTGGCTGCTGTTGGATGGAGTGTTCAAGTTGGTTGATTGTAGTGTTTAGCTCTTCCATGTCTTTGTTGAGCTTCTTTCTGGATGTTCTGTCCTTCACCAAAAGTGGAGTGTTGAAGTTTCCTATTACTATTCTGGAGCTGTCTATCTCTCTTTTCAGTGCTGTTAGAATTTGTTTTATGTATTTTGGAGCCCTGTTGTTGGGTGCATAAATATTTATTATAGTTATGCCCTCCTGGTGTTATTGACCCTTTAATCATTTTATAGTGCCCTTCCTTAACTTTTGTGGTGGATTTTACTTTAAAGTCTATTTTCTCAGAGATTAATATTGCCACTCCTGCTCTTTTTTGAGTGTTGTTCGCTTGATATATTTTTTTCCATTCTTTGAGGTTTAGCCTGTTTCTGTCTTTAAGTTGGGTCTTTTGTGGGCAGCATATAGATGGTCATGCTTTTCTATCCAATCTGCCACTCTCTGTCTCTTTATAGGTGCATTAAATCCGTTTACATTCAGTGTAATTATTGATAGGTATGAATTTAGTGCTGTCATCCTGATGTCTCTTTTTGTGTGTTGTTCACAGTTTCTTTGTTCCCCTTAATTTTCTGTGCTGAGTCATCTTTCTTTATATTTTTGTTTATCTTTTTCATTGTTGTAGATTTTCTGTTTGCTGAGTCTTTATATTTTTCTACTTTTTATTAATTTTGATTTGTAGGATTGTTAGATTATTTTGTGGTTACCTTAATATTTACTCCTATTTTTCTAGGTTTATACCAGTCTTTTATTTCTTTATATCACTTTGACTTTCCCCTCCATATGAAAAATCTATGTCTGCATCTTTTAAGTCTCTCTTTTTTGTTTTAATGTTGTCCTTTTTTATATTTTGATATCTCTGCTTCCTTATTTTCAATGTTTTAGCTTTGATGTATTTTCCATTTTCCTATCTGAGTCAATATCTTGTTGCTCTGTCCTGTGTTCTAGTCTTGCATTGTTATCTGATGTTATTGATTATCCAACCATAGGACTCCCTTTAGTATTTCTTGTAATTCTGGTTTGGTTTTTGCAAATTCCCTGAACTTCTGTTTATCTGGAAATACCTTAATTTCACCACCATATTTGAGAGCGTTTTGCTGGATATATAATTCTTGGCTGGCAGTTTGTTTCCTTCAAGGCTTTATATATGTCATCCCATTGCCTTCTTGCCTGCATGATTTCTGCTGAGTAGTCCGAGCTTATTCTTATTGACGCTCCTTCGTAGATGACTTTTCGTTTATTCCTAACCATTCTTAAAGTTCTCTCTTTATCTTTGGTTTCAGTAAGTTTGATTATAATATGTCTTGATGACTTTCTTTTGGGATCTACCTTATGTGGGGTTCGATGAGCATCTTGGATAGATATCTTCTCATCTTTCATGATATCAGGCTAGTTTTCTGTCAACAAATCTTCAACAGTTCTCTCTGTGTTTTCTGTTATCCTCCTTTGTTCTGGTACTCCAATCCCTCGTAGTTTATTTCCTTGATAGAGTCCCACATAATTCTTTGGGTTTCTTCATTTTTTAAATCCTTTTATCTGATTTTTATTCAAACAAGTTGGAGACAAGTACTTTATCTTCAATCTCACTAATGCTGACTTCCATTGCCTCAATTCTGCTCCTATGAC
>NW_004444309.1:280817-282306 GCF_000243295.1 Trichechus manatus latirostris
CTTTATTTATTCGGAGCCTCTTCCCTTTCCATATGAAGCTGGTGATTTTTTTCTCTGTCTCATTAAAAAATGCCGGTGGAATTTGGATTGGGATTGTGTTGTATCTGTAAACTGCTTTGGGTAGAATTGACATTTTCACTACGCTGAGTCTACCTTTGCATGAGCAAGGTATATTTTTCCACTTATGCAGGTCTCTTTTAGTTTCTTGCAGTAGTGTCTTGTAGTTTTCAATGTATAGATCTCTTACGTCTCTGGTTAGATTTATTCCTAAGTATTTTATCTTCTTGAGGGCTATGGTAAATGGTATTGATTGGGTAATTTCCTCTTCAAGGTTCTCTTTCTTGGTGTAAAGGAACCCAACTGATTTTTGTATGTTTATCTTGTATCCTGAAACTTTGCTGAAATCTTCTATTAGTTCCAGTAATTTTCTTGTGGGTTCTTAGAGATACTTTGACTTCTTCCCTACCAGTTTGGATGCCCTTTATTTCTTTTTCTAGCCTAATTGCTCTGGCTAGGACCTCCGGCACAATGTTGAATAAGAGTGGCGATAGAGGGCATCCTTGTCTGATTCCCATTCTCAAGGGGAATGCTTTCAGAGTATCTCCATTTAGGATGATGTTGGTTGTTGGTTTTGTATAAATGCCCTTAATTATATTGAGGAATTCCCTTCTATTCTTATTTTGTTGACATTTTTTATCGTCAGTGGGTGTTGGACTTTTTTTAATGTTTTTTCTGCATAAATTGATAATATCATGTGGGTCTTGTCTTTTGTTTTATTTATGTGATGGATTATTTTGATTGTTTTTCTGTTGAACCATCCCTGCATACCTGGTATAAATCCCACTTGGTCATGGTGAATTGTTTTTTTGATATGTTGCTGAATTCTATTGGTCTAGAATTTTGTTGAGGATTTTTGCGTCAATGTGCATGAGGGATATTGGTCTGTAATTTTCTTTCTTTTTTATTGTCTTTGCCTGATTTTGTTATCAAGGTTATGCTGGCTTTATGCAATGCGTTTGGGAGTATGTCATCCTTTTCTATGTTCTGAAATACCTTTAGTAGTAGTGGTGTTATCTCTTCTCTGAAAGTATTTTAGAATTCTCCAGTGAAGCTATCTGGGCCAGGGCATTTTTTGTTGGGAGTTTTTTAATAACCTTTTCAATCTCTTTTTTTGTTATGGGTTTATTCAGTTGTTCTATCTCTGTTTGTGTTAATTTAGGTAGGTAGTGAGTTTCTAGAAATTTGTCCTCTTTTTCTATGTTTTCAAATTTGTTAGAGTACAATTTTTCATAGTAATCGCTTATGATTCTTTTAATTTCAGTTGGGTCTGTTGTGATATCACCCATCTCATTTCTTATGCGGGTTATCTGCTTCCTCCGCTGTTTTTTGTTTGTCAGTTTGGCCAATGGTTTATCAATTTTGTTGATCTTTTCAAAGAACCAGCTTTTGGACTTGTTAACTCTTTCAATTGTTTTTCTATTCTCTATTT
>NW_004444309.1:282406-317828 GCF_000243295.1 Trichechus manatus latirostris
TATCGAGTTGTCTAATTCTGAAATTTTATTGTTAATCTTCTGGATTTCTGATTGCTGTCTCTCTATGGATTCTTGCAGCCTATTAAATTTGTCATTATGTTCTTGAATAACTTCTTTAACTTCTGCTACTACTTTGTATGTTCTTTGGCATGTCTGCATTTTGATGAATTTCCTTTCTAATTTCTAGAAGAGTTCTGTATAATAATCTTTTGTATTCTGCCTCTGGTAATTCCAAGAAATTCTCTTCTTCCAGAGAATTTATTGATTATTTTGGGAGCTTGCTGAAGCCATCATGGACTGCCTCTTTATGTGGTTTGATATTGACTGTTGTCTCCGAGCCATCAATAAGTTATTATAATTTTATTTTATATTTGTTTAGTGAGTCCTAACTTCTTGTTTTGTTTTGATATGCCCTAATAGGCCGCTCGTGTGTACTAGTTTGATTATTGGTGTCTTTGAAGCTCTAACGTCCTGTCACCAGGTAGTTAGCTCTGTAACTAAGTATATGCACACAGGAGTCTGTTAAATTTTCCTACATGCATTCAGCTCAGTTGTCCAGGCAGTCAGTCAGCAAGTATGTGGTGCAGGTCCTCACCTACAGTCTTAGACAGGCATAGGTGATTGGTGTAGGCACAGGTATCTGGCTGCAGTGGGGGGTCATGTGCAGAGCCAGGCAGGGGGCTGACAGCTGCTCCTGAGAGTCTGAAAGGAAAGCATGTCCTTATTCCATAGGGCAAGTAGGTAGGTGAGTTTTGCAGCCGGACTATGAGCACCCCACTCCGTTGGCTGTAAAGACTCCAGGGCATCACTTATTCTTGGACCCCTGTAGCAGGTGACTAGGTGGCATAGGTGGAGCCACCAGTCCTCAAGCCTCTGGTGTGGATTGGTAAAGGTGTCTGCTCAAAGGGCAGGGCTGTGTCGAGGGTCACAAATCTGCCACTTCACAGCTGAAACAGTTGACGTTAGACTTAAGATGTTTATCCTGTTGTACTGTGGTAGTGAGGGCTTATGCTGTTGAGATGGGTCCCCACAAGTCTATACAAGGGTGTAAGGCACTCAAAGGAGCTGTGCCGACCTTGAGTTCCTGGCTTAGGGGAGCCAGTAGCTTATTTGTTCCCTCTCCAAGGCCAGAAGAATGGGTCAGGGTGCCTTTTGGGATTTACTTCTGGCCCAGAGGACTCAGACTTCGGAAGGCCAGACCTGTGCAGAGCAGGGAGGGAGGAGGTAAAAAGAAGAGAGGTTTTTTCCCAAATGGGCTTTTTTTGTTTTTTTTTTCAAATCCCCACTTGGGATCTGTTTTTCACTGGTTCGGAGAGTCCTGACAGAATCTCTGCTGCTGGATCTCTCTCAATGTGGAAACTGCCTCCTGAGCACACGCGCGGAGCCTTGTGCCTGCTTCACCGTGAACCTCAGAGCCAGCTGGGACTGAAGAACTGGAGCAGAGTCCGGTTTGGCACTTCTAGCTTCTACAGAACTGTCTCCCTCTCTCCCCACCACTCAGTCTGATTCCTAAACTTTGCCTTGTTCAGGGCTCCTAGATACTCATATACAATCAAATCACTCATTTTTCCAGGTCTTTGTTGTAAGAGGGATATAGGAAGCCATCTGACTACTCCGCCATCTTGGTCCTGCCTCCAGAACTACTTAATTTAAAAGGCAGCCCATTAAGGAGTTTTACACAATGGATTCCATGGTACTTGTAGCATATTCTTTCAGTGAGAACACTAGTGTTCATTATTGTGTCCTCTACGTGAGAAGCAGCATAGCCAGGTGGCAATGAACCTAGACTCTGGAGCAGAATTCTTGGATTTGAATCTCACTTCTATTACATGTTGTGTGACTTTGAGCGAGTTAGTTACCTTCTTGACTCTCAGGTTACTCACTTGTAAAATGGAAATAAGAATAGTAGCTGTTATCATATAGCTGGAGTCTCTGGTTGGTGCAAATGGTTAATGCACTGAGCTGCTAATTGAAAAGTTGGAGGTATAAGTCCACCCAGAGGCACCTTGGGAGAAAGCCCTGGCAATCTACTTCCAAAAGGTCACACCCATTGAAAACACTATAGAGCACAATTCTACTGTGACACACATAGGGTTGACATGAGTTGGGGTCAACTCCATAACAACTGTTTTTTTATTACTATATAGCTACTATTTTCATGAGAATTAACTGAGTTAAATTCTTTAAAGCTCTTAGAACATGCTGGGCACATAGTAAACAGTGTGTAACTTATTGCTATGCTATTATTATTCCATTTTGTGTCTAAAATGCTTTATAATTAAAAAATGAAGCCTGGTTAGTGGATACTCAAGGAGTTAAATTAAAGGTGGATACTGTGAAGGCATTTGCCTAGCAGGATCTACCTGGCATTAAGCTCATTTTTCTGCCTTGGCTTCATCTTCTCTTTTCCCTCTTCTCCACTTCCCCCAACGTCTGCCGCCATAATCTCTTATTGTTTTCTATTTTCCATTCTGACTGACAGTGACATAGTGCAGACCTCACCATCTTTTTTGGACTACTTCTAGAGTCTCTAAGAGATCCTTCCTTCACAGAATCTCCTCTCCAAAGCATCTAGCTAGCTGATACCCAATCAATCTTCTTCTGTTTACACTTTGGTCAATATACTCCATTGCTCCCAAACCTTTGGTGGCTCACAATTAAGTTCTTAATTACCCAATTAAGTGCAGAACGCTCTGCCTGGCATTCAAGTTCCCATTTCTGGCCTTCCCTGACCCCCCACCACCACCTCCTTCCATGCCTCCTATACTGCAGGCAGGTCAACCTACTCTGTGTTCCCTGAGAAAGGCTGTACTTTACTGTTTCTGTGCCTTTGCTAACACTGTTCTGAACATCCAGAATGCATCCCTATGTCCATCTTTTTAAGATTTCCCTTATCCTTCAAGTTCATCTTACATGGAGTTTTTCATTCCTTTGAAGCTCAGAGTACTTTATTTGAATGTCTTTTTTGACACAACGTTCTATCTGCGCAGCTTTGGGTCTTAACATCCTGCCCCCTTGCTCAGCATCCATTGATCTATAAAAAGTACTGTTGGCTCAAGGCCCCCCCCTGGTTTGGAGACATACATCAGACCCCATTCCCTGAGCCCCAGGAAGGCAGGTGGAAGCTTGGGATACTGGGCACTGGCACTTGAGCTGGACAAAGCATGGTGGGACAGATCTGTGTTCTGACAGTGTGTAAGGCTAACTCCAAAACTGAAAATCAGCCAGGTGTAAAGGAGGAGGAGCAAAAGAGAGTAAAGAGGCTGAAGAGGAGCAAAGAGAGGTACAATTCAGGCAACAGAGCAGAAATCATGGCTCAGACCAGAAGTTTGAAACACAGGGTAAGAAATGGAGCTGCAGACATTTCCTGGGTGCTGGGATGTGGAGTGACCTTGCTGTGAGTGGGGAGGGAGCTTTTAGAGTGTTGAGCCAGGGTAGACTTCTGCTATGCCTCAGAGTTACCGATGGACTTGTCTTCTGTTCGTCTCTTCTGTAATACCACTGATGCTATGGATGGCATTGCTTCTCCACAGGGCTCAGTACAAACCATAACACACAGGTGCTTGGCACATAGTAGACAGAGACCCGACTAAAGTGTACAGGTGTGGAATGAACACAAAGGGGGAGGAATCGCTAGCTGAGGGAAATGTTGCAGAACTGGATGAAATGAAGTTCCAAAACCAATGGGGAAAAACACACTGTCATGGATGTACTGTGTCCTCCCAAAATATGTATTGAAGTCCTGTCCCCTGTACCTATGGATGTGATCCTGTTTGGAAATAGGAGTTTTCTTTTATGTTAATGAGGTCATAATAGAGTAGGGTGGGTCCTAAACCTAATCACTTCTGTGTTATAAAGAGCAGAATAGACACAGAGACACACACAAGAAAGACAGACATCAGAAACCGATGTACCCACAAGCCCAGGAATGGCAAGACTTACCAGCAGACACTGGAAACTAGGAAAGAGGCTCACAGAAAGAATCAATCTGGCCAACACCCTGATTTGGACTTCTAGCCTCCAGAACTTGAGAAAATAAATTTCTGTTCTTTAAAGCCACCTATTTGTGGTATTTTTTGTTACGGCAGCACTAGGTAACTGAGATGCATACCATTTGCCTCATTGATCCTCACTGCTTTTTTCTGTTTACTTTCCTTTTCTAGGCTCATCATCAATTCAGAACCAGCAAGTACAGCTGTAGGGGTTCTGAGTCCTTCTCCATGACTCCCATGCCTTGGGCATCCCCACAGGGGAGTCTTGCATCCCAGTCTGACCTCTAATGCACCTCTGAGGATTGAAGCATCAATCCTCAACACTTACAGGCTTGCCTCCTGCTCTGGGATCTGACACTTAGTCCTCTTAACAAAATGATAATAAAACCAAAACCAAACCCGTTGCCCGTAGAGTTGATTCTGACTCATAGCAACCCTATAGGATGAGGTAGAACTGCCCTTCCAAGGAGGAGGGCCTGGTGGATTCAAACTGCCAACCTTTTTGTTAGCAGCTGTAGCTCTTAACCACTACTCCCCCAGGGTTTCCAAAATGATAACAGCTACTAACATTTTTGAGGACATAATATGAACCAAACTCTGTGCTGAGAACATCCCATGAATCATTTCATTTAATCTTGATAAAAAAATTGAGGCAAGTATAATTATTAGTCCCACTTACAGAGGAGGAAATTGAATTCAGAGGTTAAGGAACTTGCTCCCAGTCACACAGGGTTTGAACCTACATTATCTGACTCTAGAGTCCACTGCTGAAACCACTAGGCTATGCTTCAGAGAATTGTATTGGTCAAAGTAAAAGGAGATATCATGCTCGAGAAGTTTTTTTCTTTAAATTAGGGTAGGAGAGATTTGAACACTACCATGTTGATGGAGAGGGGACAGCAGAGAGGGAGACATAACTAATGGAGCAAGAAGGGAGAGGAGGAGTTAAGCACAAGTGAGAGTGTGGTCTTCGAGAAGGCTGCTGAGGGAAAGAAGAAGAAGCTCATCCCAGATGGGCTCAAACTGCTCCAAAAGTAGAGAACAAAAGCCATTTTCCAAAAAAGGAGGGGGAGGGCCTTGAAGCCAAGGTGGAATAAAGGAGTTCAGTCTCCTCACTGTGGGGACAGGCCTGGAGTATCTCTTCAAGATGAGGGACAGGCCTGCACAACAGAATAAAAATCCCAGCCAGCTCGGAGGCCTCCCTTGATCTGCACACATAATGCTGTTAATGAGAACAGCTTTTCAAAAGAGGTTTGTCTCTCTTTTGACTCTGGTTTAGCCTCTGGCTGTCAGCTCACCCATTCTCACACCGAAAGCACCCTGCAGGAGTAGGTGAGGGCAGGGACCCATTTTCTTTCATCCATCCAGGGTGAAGCCCATGGGTGAAACTGCTTCATTTCTTGAAGGGAAGGAGGGTGCAGTGCATACCCACCCCCAGCTCACCCCACCATCACTAATGGAAGTCCTCCCCCGAGCCTTGTGGCCTGCAGGGCAGGGGACTGAGTTCTTAGAGACTGGGATCTCTCAGAGGGCTATCCAGTGGGCCATCTGCAGGGGTGCTCACCGCTCCTTGTGGGGACTGGACAGTGAGTTATTGAAGCCTGTTACCTTAGGCAGCAGGTGGAGGCGTCCCAGTCTGCTCCTTCCTGCAGAGCGTGGCCAGGTAATATTTACTGGCTCAAATGAGTAAGGTAACCAGCCCTATCACAGCACAGAGGATGCGGCTCTCATTCAAGGTTTTTTTTTTCTTTCTCCTCTCTTCATTATGTTTGTAATTTTGTTTTATTATTTCCCATTGGAAAGCTGTGAAATGAAAACGATGCGATCTACTGCTGTGAAATAATGTCATACTTGAGTCCTTTTCCAATAAGCCCTGAGGTTTGCACTGTGATGGCTTCATTAAATTAGCCGGCTCCAAGGCAAATGGAAAAGTGCTTGTAGCTTCGGATTTCGATAATCTGAGTTGGGCTGCCTGAGACCACAGACCACAAGGGAGCTTGGGAAGTTTGCTTTGCAGGCTAGGGGAGGAGAGGCTCTTACCCTTGCCTGTGTAGTCCCAGAAGCCACAATTTCTGCAAAACTGCTAGACCTCTCAAGTAACTCTCATACTATCTCCATTCCCTCTGTGTGCCAGACACTGCTCCAGGGGTTGTCATGTGTTAAGGGCATGGATGAGCTAGGGCAATGTCTCTCCAGAGGCACGGTGGAGCAGAGAAGAGAGGAGGCTTACCTCCACTGTAGGTAAACTATGATGGACCATGGGTGAAAGGTGAACCTCTCCTGGAAGCAATCTTCTGAAACCCCAAAGGCTAGCCAAGACTCAGGTAGCCAAGTGCCAGTGAATATGCTGGCAATACTTGCACATGAAATACAAGTGTTCTCTGCCTACCCTCCCATTATCTTCCCCAGAGTTTATGGGAAC
Source organism: Trichechus manatus latirostris (assembly GCF_000243295.1). NCBI lineage: Eukaryota > Metazoa > Chordata > Mammalia > Sirenia > Trichechidae > Trichechus > Trichechus manatus. Next base: position 288,821 of record NW_004444309.1, read on the forward strand.
TCGTTCTCTCTTGCTGGACTCTACTGCAGTATTAAAGATTTCCATTACTGATATTTCTTTCCAGTAACTCTGTCATTATGAAGTAAAATATGCACAATTCTTAAATTTATGTTTATTATAACAAGATTTCATTGTTATAAATTTGTCTTTTCATCTCTCCATTTCTTCCTTTGCTGTCTTTTTAAAACTCTAATGTCTGATAACTGTAGCCAGGAAGTAATTAGGAAATGGTACTAAAGAATCACAAGCTTACTCTCTCACTCACTCACTCACTCACTGAGATATATTGAATGCCTACAATAAGATATGGTCCCAGAGCCAGTGGGACATGGTGATAGCTAATTATAGCACTAAGGACTTTTGGTCTGAGATGACATAGGAAGACCCCACCCCATCGCTGACACATATAAATATTGAATAAAATACAACAAAAACAATTTAAAATCACAGCTGCATTTGAAAAGAAGAAAGGGGAAATTCCAAATTCTAGAAACAAGTGGGAATTCACAGCAGGAGTGGTAAGAGAGCTGAAGGGGAATTGAAGCCAGATTGTATATAATCTGGGCTGGGGTCTTAACACACAAGCAGAGGCAGATGAAGATCACAAGCATCATGGGTGGCAGAGGCCAGAATTGAGGCCCTACGTATAGTGGGGTGCCTACAAGGGCCAGACAAACCCCACCTACCAGCTGGATGAGTGATGATGGCACGGAAGCAAGACCACAATTTTGGGTAGAAAAGGAGTAATCTCCAAGCTCGTGCCTGGCATAGATGTAGCGTCCAAATTCTCCTTTGCTTTCACAATGTGGAAACCACAAATGGAGAAATAAATGTACAAATTTGTTTGGAATCAATGAAATCAGCTGAGGCAAACTTGAACCTTCCCAGAGGCCTGCCTCCACAATCAGGGAACATGGGATGCCCAGAGGAAAACACTCTTGCTGAAGATGAGCTCACAGAGAGAAATTACAAAGCACATAAGAAATAAACTGCCATGAGAAAGTCTTAGATTCAACATGGTGCCAGGCTCAGCCACCCATGCTGAGTTCAGAATTACCTAAAAACTTCCATTTATCCCCATCCACTCAACACCATCATCCTCCCAACTCTGATCTAGCCACCAGAGAGTATATGAAGCTTTTGCCTCTCCCTCTTCTTCATAAAAGTGTGTGTATTTGTGTATAATGTATGTATGTATAAATTCCCTGTCATTTAATTTGCACATCAAACCATTAAGATACTTAGAAGCCCATATTGATTACAACTGTTTCCACTAGCCAGATGTGAACCTGGGTGAGGGGGTTTTTGCCATTCCTGGCTACCTCCTCACCTGGCAGTATGGTGAGAGAACTCTAGCTTGGAGATTCTCCAAACATGGTTTGGGGGCTAAATCTTGTGAACCCTCAGGATCCAAAGAATGTAGACCTTTTTGTTATCATAATTTGACACCATGCTATTGGACAAATTTTCATTTTCACCAACAACTACTGGTGACCCCACTAAGTAAGCTATTCCTGGTTATTAAAATTTGGCAGTTAGGTTCAATTATCAGAGTTGAGTCAGGACTTTAATTGTGTCCACCAAAAGATCTGACTGCCAGGCAAAGCTTGGCCACACTCGCTCTGTAAATATGCATGTGTGGGCCAGGGGCCTTCCTGCACCTAGTGCCGGTTGCTATCTTATCAGTGTATCTTCAGCCTTGTTTTGAATCAGTGGAGGTTTGTAATTGCTGGTGCTCTGGCTTTTAAATCACCAATAACTTTTACTTTGGCTTCATCACCATCAGTGGATATTAATATTTGGAGAAGTCTACAAAGTTGTAGTGATACCTATTTGCTTTATCAGAGTTTTTAGCCTGTTTTCCACTAAGAAGGAGGTCTTAAGATGCATGCATTGCAGCTCAAATGTGAACCACCCATATCTCTACTGTTGTTGTTAGGTGCCACTGAGTGGATTTCAATTCACAGTGACACCATGTGATAGAGTGGAACTGCCCTAGGGTTTTCTAGTTTATAATTTACGGGAGCAGATTGCTAGGTCTTTCTCCCACAGAGACACTAGGTGAGTTCGAACCACCAACGTTTTGGTTTGCAGCTGAGCATTTAACCATTGTACCATCAGGGCTCCTTATATCTGTGCAAGTTTCCAAAACTGAGGTTCCTACCATGTCTAGGGTGGCTGGCTCAGGTGTAGGTCTGGCTCCTTTTTGTGACTTCTGCCTCTGTGTTCCTGAGGACCTAATCTTGACTTCTTCATAAGCACATGGGCCTGGGCCTCTGGCAGGGCAGAACCAGCAGACTGACTTCTTCCTATTCATATGCATATGACCTTAAGCCCCTGGCTGGGTGGAACCAGTGGACCGTGGCTCCCTATCAATCATCTTGTGACCCCCTTGCAAGTACTTATGCTATTATGTGAGTGAACTCAATCCAAATACCCACAGTTTTGTATCCAACAAATTACTGTAAAGCCCTCACTTTGAGTTGTCTCACCTCCTGCTTACCTAATCTTGCAACTTCTAATCAGAATGTTGTATTTTTACCTTATAAATATGCCTCTGTGACTCCACCATTTTGGAGTGCTGGTTTTCATTTTGTGAGATCCAACATGTCCCCTTCTTGAGCTGTCTTTGCTCTCAATAAATCTCTTTACTTTCAGTTCAAACACAGTATGCATTATCACTTGACGACATATGTCTACTAGCAGATTCCAAAAAACCAAACCAAATCAGTTACTTCTGAGTGGATTTTGACTCATGGCAACCCTGTGTGTTTCAGAGTAGAACTGCTCTCCTTAGGGTTTTCAGTTGCTGTGATCTTTTGGAGGCAGATTGCCAGGTATTTCTTATGCGGCACCTCTGAGTGGATTCGAACTACCAATCTTTTGGTTAGTAGCTGTGTGATTAACTGTCTGCACCACCCAGGGATTCCCACTGGCAGATTACCCCTCCATATACCTTTACAATGACTCTTCATTATTATCATCAAGTTCTTTCACTGGAAAAAAGGAGTTAAGTGGGAGAGCTATGTGTTAGCTCTTCTGCCACATGAAAAGAGGCAGAGTTAAAAAAAGTTTACCCCACTGGGGCAAAGGCCTCCATTCCTCTTTCCTCATTCTCTTGTGTGTTTGACAGAGAGGTAGTAAAATGTAAATAAAATCATTTCATCTTGGGCAAGGACTAGTTCTTTCAATCATCCGTTTAAGAAAATATTCACTGAGAGCTCAGCGAGCGCCAAGCTCAACCCAAGCAAGACACATTTCCTGCCACCAAGGAACTCAATGATAGACATATATTCAGAGATAGGTAAGTAAACAGATAAGGCCAATACAAGTCTCTGCTTTCATCTATTTTAGTAGGGTACCTGTTCCACCTACATAGGGGAAAGGATGCTGGCCAACGTGTCTATTCTTTCTTCTCTGCAAGGCTGGTTTGAGCCCTGTGGACACACAGCTTAAGGAGCCACCAGAACGTCTTCTTCTATAGATGTCTGAATCTATCCCATAGCCTCTTCTCTTTCACAGTGCAAAGTAAAATAGCCCCAACAAAACAGCCAAATCACAAGTAAAGAAGGCAATGGAAGGATTGCATAAAGATAACAACTAAATCTCCAGAGGAGATTCTGGGTCTGTACACACTCAGCCTTTCACTTTCTAAGTCTGTAGTAGTCCAAAGTAATGGATTTTATAGTGATGAGCTTGGACCACTGCCTATCACTGAAGGGGTTTCTGGATGAAGGAGAGATAGACAACTGTGTAGAATATAATGGTTACCGTGGTAGGCTGATTCTAAAATGTCTTCCCCTCAACCCCAAGATTCCCACCTCCTGGCAATCTCTCTCTTGGGTAACCTCCTTCCCTTGAGTGTGGGCTGGACCTAGCGACTTGCTTCTAATGACAGAATATGGCAAGAGTAAAAACAAAAAACTTATTGCCATAGAATCAGTTCTGACTCATAAAATGCACAACTGACCTATAGTTTTCAAGGCTGTAATCTTTACAGAAGCAGATTGCCACAGCTTTCTCCCATGAAGTGGCTGGTGGGTTTTAACTGCTGACCTTTTGGTTAGCCACTGAGCGTTTAACTACTGTGCCACCAGGGCTCCTTACGGCAAGAATGATAGGCCATAATTTCTGAGATTAGGTTATGATGTGGTTATATGACTTCTGTCTTGCTTGCACTCTCTCTCTTGCTGGCACTCTTGCTTCTTGGCTTGTTTGCTTTGGTGAAGTCAGTGGCCATGTTGGAGAGGCTACTGTGGCAAAGAATTGAGGGTGGCCTCAGACCAATAGTCTGCAAGGAATTGAATCATGCCAACAAACACAGAGTGAGCTTGGAACAGATACTGCCCCAGTTGAGATGACTGTCACCCTGGCCAACAGTTTGATTGTAGCCTTGTAAGAGATCTTGAAGTGTAAGTTCTTAATCCCATTAAGCTGTGTCTGGTTTCCTGACCCACAGAAACTATGAGATAATAAATGTTTGATACTTTAAGCTGTTAAGTTTTGGGATGATTTGTTACACTGCAATAGATGGCTAAGCCAGTTATTATTAAACAGTTATTATTAAACAGCCTATGGTGAATTTACCGGAGCAGAGAATGTACAAGCATATTTTGGGAGCCTTAAAACAATATGGATTGATCCTTCTCTTACACCCTAGTTAATAAGAATAGGCAGCCCCAGTGCACACTGGTAGGCTGGAGATTTATTAGAGTAAGAAACTCCTATGTTAATGGCCACAGACTGTAAGGCCATAGGGACCATAAGACTGTCTAGGCCAGTGTTCTAAACCAGGCAGCGATGTCAAGAATCAGCTGAGGGGCCTGGACCCTACCCTGGACCTACTGGATTGGGGTCTTCACAGGTGGGTCCAAGAGCATCTGAATTAGATAAAATTTCCCCAGATGAGTCAGATTGTGTATCCCTGGGTAAGAGCCACTTATCTAGTCCTGTTCCTCCACTTAACATAAGAGGACACGGAGGCCAGAGAAGTTGTGCATCTTTTTAAGATCACACAGCTAGTCAGTGGCAGAACCAGGAGAAAAACACAGGATTCCTATGTCCCTTTCCTCTCCTTTGTCCACTCTGCCACAAGGTCCCCACCCATGTACACCTCCGCCCCATAAGATGGAGAACTTAGTTTAACCCAGAGCTAACATAAATAGAAAAAAGGAACAGATATGCAGAGAAAATGACTAAGGTTATCTTTATTTGTTTTGAAAACAACTTCTGTTCTTCATTACTCAATATAATCCTGGCCTGGGCCTGGTGACAAGGAATGCTTCTCTCTCTGGCCTCCCCCAAGTTCCTCCTTTGTAAGTAAGGGGACAACACACACACTTCCCATTAGAAATCTGTCTCCAGATACCAGGTGGGAAAAATGGCCAGGACTCGAATTCAACACACTGAGAATATGTGGGGTTTGTCTCTGAGCCCCATGTGGCTTGCAATCTTTCCCTTCATCCTCCCTGAGACGATCACTCCTGTCCTAGGTGGCTTTGCCTCTGCCTCCCCGTTCAGGGTGTCTGGAGTAGTCATGGGATGCTCACAGCCTCATTTACAGTCTGCTTTTCTTGTCTGGGAAGCATCCCCAGCCCAGGCTGGTTCAGGGAGGCCCCATTAGGAATTCACCATGTCCCAGTGCTGGCTCATAAGTGAGGACTCACAGGGGTTGACGACGATCTCCCTGCCATTCTCAGTGCCTTCATCAAACATGTCCATGTCCAGGCAGAGGTGAGAGGCCATGTGCTCGATGCGGGAACCAGTCTTGGTCCATTGCTGAGAGGACAGGAGAGAAGATGAACCAAGTTTCTCTGCCAATGATGGAATTCCAGTATAATCGAACATGTTTACACCACATGCCGAGAGTCACTCAGAGACCTGACTTCAGTCTCATGGAGGAATGAAACTGCAATTAATTGCTCTGCCAGATACTTAAAAAAAAAAAAAAATTAGATTTAAAAAAGCAAAAGTGAAATCAATATGTTTGCTAGGAAAACTCATCAGGGGGCAGTAACTTTCCAAGCAATACGCCAGAGAATGTGAAGCAAGTTAGTCACAGGAGCAATTAAAAAAAAAAAAAGAAGACCCCAGCTTGGTATATGCAGTGGTAAAAAGAAATGGGAGAGAGGTGGGGATGTCAGGAGCAGGGAAGGCAATGGGAATGGGGATAGAGGGGCTCCTGGGCAGCACCCATGCAGTAAACCTCTGCTTCTCCAAAGTGCTTCAGCACACAAGGCGCCCAAGTGGAGGTGGATTTCCTGATGCTATTTCTCAGACTTCACTTCCCATGACAAGGAGAAAGGGGATGGACACGCATTGGAGAACTGCCATTTGTGAGGGGCTGAGCTCTGTACTTCATTTAATGGCTGTGAACAGCTACCCTGTATGGTGAACATCATCAACCTCATTTCATAAAGGAAGAAACTGAAGCTCAGAGAGATAAAGTAACTTGTGCTGAGTCACACAGCCAGTCATAGAGCAGGCATTTGAATCTTGGTCTCTCCAACTCCAATATTCAGTTTGCTAGGAAACTGAATGGAGCCAACAACGCCTTGCTGCTAGAGGAATTGGGCACCTGGTGCATCCAGAGTGCTCAGCACTTTGGTGAAGACACTGCCAGAGCCCAAGTTCCCCGGGAGTAAAGGTTCCCGTCTTGATCATCCTTGAGGCCCTAAAGGCCTTGCCTCAGAGCTGTCTGATCTAGAATCCCAGGTGGGGGTCAGGGCAATGACAGGACAGGACAGGACAGCATGAGCCTGAATGGTGTGGTCCAACGAGGTTGGCAGTCTTTCGGGGGGCCAGCAACCCAGGGAGGAAGAGCTGTCACTGATGTCTGTACCATGGGGGGCATGAGGAGCAGCATCCCCTCCCACTCCTAACCAAAAGGATTCCTTTCTTATTAGCCCTTCTTGTAGCCCCAAACACTTCCTCTCCTCATATTTTCTCTCTTTTCCTGGACCTGAGCATGGCAGTCACATTATTGAAGGCTGCCCTGCACCAGGGTGACCCTCTGGGCACTTACCTGTCTGTTATCTCCATTCTTACAAAGCACAAGAACCACCGGGGCACCAGGGAAGAAGGTGATGACTGAGAGGCATAGCTCCTCCTGGAGGATCTGCTGGGTGTATGTGAAGGCCCACACCTGGGGAAAGAGATCAGGGAAGATTCTCAGGGATTCTTGGAATCTACCATTCCTTAGATACACTGTGACTATGTGTGACGATCATTATAGCTTGGTAAAGAGTACTAGGGTGGGGAAGGGGAGTCCTAGCAGGAATTGACCTTGAACAAAGCCCCCCCTTGGAAAATGCTATTCAAGCAACAGAGACCCAGAGGTCACATTTCCACTGAGGCCTCTGTCCTCACACCTGGGAAAGGGGTCAGGCCTGGGACCCGCAGGCTGCCTCTAGGAGTTGCTGAACAATACTAGACTTTGGGAGACAGCCGGAACAACATCTTAGTGATCTGCTTGGTCTCCAGCTTCTTTACTTAGAGAAAATGTCTCAGTCATAACCTGTTCCTCACACTTGACATTTCAAGCGGCTCCCGGGCAGGTCAGAAGAATGTACACTTTTCTTTAGGAGAATATACCCTTTCCTTTGACAAGGAGTCCAAATCTACATCTCAAAACGCAGAGGAATGCAGAGGCAGACTGAGTGGCAAAGGGAATGAGGAAATGTTCTAAGGGAAAGGGTGGAAGAAGAATGGAGCAGGAAAGAAGAAAGTTATGAGAAACAATTATTTCAGAGTGTGCATGGGCCCCAATATGCCAGTATAAGAGATCGTCTGTACAACAGACCTCTCGTAGGGAGAGAAACTGAGAAGTTGAATTTACTAGCATCCTTCTAAAGACATGAGTAAAGGGGGCATTCTGTGGGGTTCATTACGAGCAATGACTCGCACATATTTCCTCCAAAGTGCCCAGGACTGCAAAGCAACTGCAGCTCAAGTAGCCTACAGTGCTTTCCATTTCTTTAATCAGGGGGGCAGAAAGTGCTGGCATAATCCTTCTCAAACTGACAGCCAGGAAAAGAGCTTTTTTCCCCTAGATTGTAAAATGGGGACAATTCCTGCCCTTTGCCTTCATCATGGAGCAATGAAGGTGATTCTCGAATCGGTTCCCTGAGGGAAACTGTCAGGAAGGACCTTATTAAGGCTGTATCCGTTCCCCTCCAAAACACCTCTGCTGACCAGATGACCCTTAGCCTCTGAACCAGGCCACTTGTGAGCTACTTCTCCTTGGCCCAAGAATGAAAAAGGTCCTGCCCTAGGAAAAAATGTCCCCTGAGCTGACACAGTGCTGTCCATTGCCTCTCATTCTGCCCCTTCCCTGCCTGCCTTGTGCCAGCTGCCTCCTGGTCCCAGTCCTCTCCTGGCCTCCACTGTGTAGTGAACATCTCTAACTTCTTTTTGTGATCTGGCTTGCTGTCATCTCTCCCTCACCCTTGGGCCCCCTGCTATCCTGACCACAGGGTGTATCTTCACCCTGAGTCGGCCTGACCCACACATTGTCAACCACTGCCCCCCAGATTTTGGACCTTCCCCTGCCCCCTCATGCTGGATGAAGCCACCAGCCACTGAGAGCTGCTGTACCCCAAGGATGGCTGCTGCCTGCAGACTCTTTGTCGCTTTTCAAACTGCTGCTGTTGGAAAAAGATATAGACCAGAAAGTGTTTCCTGCAGAGGGGATGGAAGTACAGCTGGAGCAAAAGACTGTCTATGAGCTGATAACTCTTGAAGCCCTGCAACAGTACGTGGAGGTTCTTTATACTATTCTCTCAACTTCTGTGTTAATATATATTTGAAATTTTCTATAATACAAATTTATAAAACTTACTTATTAGAACACATCAAGAAGTTCTTTGCTGGCCTTGTGAGCATCACCATTCTACACAAACCATCTGCCTTCCTCCAGGATGTCCAGGAATGGTCTAGTAATGTAAAATTTGTCCCCCAGAATGGAGGGTGCTGAGAGACCAAAGAAAGAGGTGGGCAACTCCAGTGTGGGAGCAAAGGGATATATCAGGGAGACTTACATAAGAGGCCAAGTCCTGGGCAGCTGCAGGACCAAAGGAGATCTCCACACCCCACAATGAGAGGGCAGAGGCTTTATAGTGGTGGTAGACAATAGTGGCTCCACGCCAGGGACTTACATAAGAATGTAAACTGTAGTGAACTAGCCGACCACATGGCCCAGGGACAGATTCCCGAGCCAATGAGCCAGGGCGTTCTTGGCATGTAAATCATACTGGGAGCTCTTATCCTATACAGAGGCTTCCACTTGATCTTGAATGAACTCTTCATGCACTATATCACCCCCAAGCCATAGGGGTTATTGAGCACTTCAAGGGACAGTCTTTAATAGCTGATGGGAGGGGAAAAGACAACCCTAGCCTGAACTATACATCTTAGGCAAGCAGTCTGGGTTCTCAATGCAGCAGTTCCATGCAAGGGCATTTCTCATTTGTGCCATATGTTTGATCAAACTGTCTATTCTAAAAAATGTGTTTCTTCTGTATATGTCTGTTCCTGACAAAAGATCTACGTTCCCACAGAAGTCCCTGCCTCGAGACTAGGACAGACAGTCTCAGTGGCTATACCCAAGAAACCCTCACCTCAAGTCCTATGGGAGATAGTGGCGGGGAGAGAGAAATTGTTAATGTTGTCTCTTTTTCTTCCCAGATTATCTCACAATGATGGACAGACCCCTTATCCATGCGCTTCAATGATACAGGCTTTTGGCTCTGTTAACATCTGAACTAAGATGACAAGTCATCTCCCCACATTGTTCCAGCTGATTTGTCAACGAGGAGGACAACTTGTGGACCAACTGAATATGTAACCTGGTGTACTGAGGAGATCATGTGATAAATGAATATAGTTGACTCCACTACTCGCGGAGAACATCTTTTGAAGTATGAAAACTGCCTGTGGGGAGTGCTTCAACTTTAGAAGAAAATTTCTCTCTGTGTGTTAAAAATGTAAATGGTACAGGACTGGATGGTTTGATTCTGAGAACAGTACTTTTAAGACTGAGTTTGATGTTACTCTGAACATGGAGAACTTGCAGAATATGACCAGGTAGTTCATTGTACATTGGATGACTACACCAAATCTGAATTAGCTTGGTCTGGCAATGGTAATACCTTGTTCAACTGTATTGAGAAAGGGAGCTTTTGCATTACTTGTACTGAAATCTATACTGTTCATATAATGTGCCATGTTGGGAGAAATATGCTGTTTTTACATAAATGAACCAGGACATGTTATACATACATAAGATCGGACAATTGAAGCCTGCCTTTTTATCTATTCTGTTGGCTTAGATTAAGCCACAACTAGGATGCTTGGTTGGGATCTCTCCTCCAAGCAAGCCTGATCAACCTGCAGGGGACAGTTCTACTAGTAATCTTCATTAAATTCTGCCTCAAATGACGTACAGATGTAACATACATCAGAATTATGCACCAAACCACAGACATGTAGCTCAATGTCCAAAATGGTTGATGGGCATACCAGGACTTGGTACTGCTTTGCTTCTTTGGCACCCTCATGGGAGTTGCCGGTGGGCTGTGGGGGGAGTGGTCTGCCTGTACACTTCCCATCCAGAACGTTTAAGTAAAGGCCTTGGGCCCAGAACATTCTCTGATAAGGTGGCTGGGAATTGAGTTGCCTTCTCTCTCTCAGTTCCTTCTCCTTATCAGAGAAGCCGTCCCCCTGTTCTGGGCACACAATAACTTTCTCTGACTCTTGCACATGTATGGGTACCATATGGCACCTGGCCAATCCCACTTCTATATCTGTTCCTGACAGGGAGGGAACAGGGTCTCTCATACCATGTGTCTTAGTCATCTAGTACTGCTACAACAGAAATACCACAAGTGGATGTTTTAACAAAGAGAAATTTATTTCTTCACAGTAAAGTAGGCTAAAAGTCCAAATTCAGGGAATCAGCTCCAGGGGAAGACTTTCTCTCTCTGTCTGCCTTCTCATCAATGTCCCCCCGGACTAGGAGCTTCTCAGTGCAGGAACCCCAGGTCCAAAGGATACGTTCTGCTCCTGGCACTGCTTTCTTGGTGGTATGAGGTCCCCCTATGTCTCTGCTCACTTCTCTCTTTTATAGCTCAAGAGATTGCCTCAGGACACAATCGAATCTTGTAGACTGAGTCCTGCCTTACTAACACAACTGCTACCCATCCTCCCTCATTAACATCATAGAGGCAGGATTTACAACATATAGAAAAATCACACAATACCAGCTATCATGGCCTAGCCAAACTGGGCCAAACATACATACATTTTTGGGGGGACATAATTTAATCCATGGCATTCCAAACTTTGGCCCCCCAAAAATCACATCCTTGCAACATGGAAAACATATTCACTCCATCATATCATAGCAAAAGTCAACTCCAAGTCGAAAATCCAAAAATTCCTCTTCATCTGTGAAATCTAAATACAAGCTATCTGCTTTCAAAGGTACAACGGCAGAACAGGTACAAGCTAGACATTTCCATTACTAATGGGAGAAACTGGAGGAGAAGAAGGGATAACAGGCACCAAGCAAGTCAGCAGAACACATTACATTAGCGCTCAAAGCTTTGAAAATAAACCTCTGTTCTCTGAGACAATGTACACAATGGCCCTGCCTTCCAGACTCTAGGTATTGGCCACAGTCTCCAGATTCTGAGTGGAAGCCCTTCGGCCCTGGGCTTCAGGCTCTGCCTTCCAGGCCCATTGAGACAGCAACTCTGCTCCCTTGGCTTTAGGCGCACTATTCTCCCAGTCCATCTGAGTGGCGACTCCACCCTTAGACGCACCAGAGGCCATGGCTCCACCCTTTGAAACCTCAGAAGTCATGGCCATAACTTTTGAGACTGAGGCAGCTTGGCTTCTTGTGTTCCTTGTCTCTTCAGCTTCTGCTTCTTTTTCTTGTGGCCTCTCAGACCTTGGGCCTCATGCCCGCCTGTGCCCTGCTGGGGCAAGTGTTCCAAAGCTCTATAGCTCCACCGGTAAGTGCCCAGAGGCACCCCACTCTGCTAGGAAGCCTCCTGCACACAGGCACTCAGCTCCCTCGCTCCATGGGTCAGCTCCAGCACCGTCTGGCACTGGTCTCCTGGTTCTGCTGCTACCGGTTCTCTGCTGTTGCCACTTCTCTACTGATGCAGGTTCTCTGCTGCTGCTGGTCCTCTGCTGCTGCTGCTCCTCTATCCATTCACAGTTTCAAAACTGCTTCCACATTTTAGGTATTTGTTAGAGCAGCACCCCACTCTTGGTACCAAATATCTTAGGCTGGGTTCTCTAGAGAAGCAAACCCAGTAAAGTGTATAAATATATACACACAGTGATTTATATCAAGGAAACAGCTCATGCAATTGTAGAGGCTAAAACGTCGCAAGTCCGTGGATCAGGATAGAAGCCACTCCCAATTCACAGAGCCACAGAAGCTGGTGAACCCAAGGTCAACAGGTCGGAGAGGGGCTCCCACTCATGGGCTGTGAAGGTCATCAAATTCCAAGATCAGCAGACAAGACCGCAAGGTTTCTCCTGATTCACGTAGCTGCAGGGGCTGGCAAACCCAAGATCGGCGGGTCGGGGAACCAGACTCTTGCATGCAGGCTAAGTCTGACGAATTCCAAGATCAACAGGTAAGCTGCTAGCTCAACTACCCAGAACCAGAGGTGAGACAACAAGAGGCAGCTGCTGAGTCTGGAACAAGCCAAAAACCTTGACAAGGTGAGCAGGCAGAATGTAACAGGCAGAAGGCAGAGAGATGAAACTGAGGGGGCGGTGAGCTGCCACAGGCCCCGCCTCCACCAGTACCACTCAGCAGATTCCATCATGGGGGTGACCACATATCATATTTCAACAGGGAAGTGATCACAACATTATACAACTGCTAAAACATTGAGAATAATTGTCTAGCCAAGTTGACATACAATCTTAACCATCACACCATGGTACAAGAGGAGGAGTGGCACAAGAGAGAAAACATGCCAGATTGTAAGAGCCAGCCTCGAGGGGTGGACTGATGGGGAAACAGGCTTTGTGAGGCTGAACACGGGTGCCCCCACATGGTCTGCTAGTTCACTACAGTTTGCATTCTTATGTAAGTCCCTGGCATGGCGCTACTATTGTCCACCACCACTATAAAAGCTCTGCCCTCCCAATGCAGGGTGAGGAGATCTGCTCTGGTCCTTTGGCCACCAGGGACCACTGCCTCATATGCAAGTCTCCCTAATATACTCCTTTGCTGCCACACTGGAGTTGCCTACCTCTTTTCTTTGGTTTCTCAGTGCCCTCCATTTTTGGAAGCAAATTTCAAGTTACTGTGTACTAGTGACCATGCAGGTCCTGAAATCAGACTTGGGCCATGTGGGCGGGGTATCCTGGGGCCCCAGATAGCCAAGTGTAATCTAGATGGCAGAAGCATGTCCCAGCAAAGCCCTGAGATTCCCTGCTCTGTAGGGAGGGAGGAGAAACAGGGTCCCAGGTCCAGGTCTAAGGGCAAGACTCTCAAGTGACCATCTGCCCTGGCCCCACAGTACTACTGGCCTCAGATTTAGACTTTTGCCATTCTCTGGAAATGAGGCTCAACATCCAGTCACTGATGTCAAAAGATGAGGCCCATCCCTCTGTCCCATTTCTCAACCACATTGCCTGCAGTGAACCATGAATTAGCATTTACAAAATAAAACCTGTAATTTTCTGACAATCACCACAATACAATGGCATCATATTTTTTGTGTTAAAGTATTAACTGATTAAACATAAAAACTTAAAATATACCACAATCTCTATAAGCCCACTTTGGCATTTGTCCTTTAATATATCCTAGGGGCCTCCAGAGCAGTAAGTACTCTGGATGTTTTTGACATCTGAGACACCACGTCCACAAGTGCCTTTTGGGAAGGATGCATATGGTACATCCAGGGGCTAGGGGCTGAGGAAACCATCCCAAGACCCCCCCCAAGGAGAGTGTGTGAACACGTAGAAACATGAATCAAAGCCCTCACACTAAGTGGACTTTCCACTATCTGGCATTTACTGGCATTTAAATAATTTAGCCTCACAGTTTCCCAGAGGAATGCTACTCTCTAGCCACATCTCCGACAGTAGCGGAGAGAGTAGAAGCCACCCACAAGAGCAGGCAGGAGTGGGAGGCAGGGAGAGGTTTTCTGACTCCCATTCTGTGGTCTGTCAGGCTTCCCAGAGTGGCCATGATGAATGGGTTTATCAAACAATCCCTGAGTCAGAAATCAGCTCTGGGAATGCTGCCGTGGTCACTCAGGCTGGCCTTGCCTCATTCAGTAAGTGTGGGCTCTCTGGTGATGTCTCCATTTGGGGATGGCAAAATCACAACCCGTGATTGATAACTCCCCTGCCCCTCATCCAGCTCGTCGATGCACATGGACACCCCACCCATGGAAGGTGGCCTGAAACCTGGAGGCTGGTGTGTGCCTTAGTGGGTTGAGGAGGAAACCGATGAATGGGGGAGGGGCGCGTGCAGGCTGGACTGCCATGAGACCATCTGTGCTTAAAAGGAAGTCTCCGGAGAAAGAAATTGCCGGCAGGAGAAGGGGATGGTATGGTCGTGAGGGCATAGATATGCTGATAAATACTCGCCTGACTGTGACTGCAAAAGCTGGGATGAAATGGAGTCACAGCATCACAGCGAGGGGCTTATCTGTCTTACCTTGTACTGGATGGAGATGGAGAGATGAAAGATTTTCTTAAGTGGAAATAACTGGAGAAGTAAAGTTCTGAAAGAGGCAGGATGGAGTCAGGGGCCCAGGCACAGGGGATGACCCTGGAATGGGGCATCTCTTACTCTGATAGGTAAGATGCAATCAGCCTAGTGCAGCTGGGGTGATTTTGCCTCCCAGGGATATCTGTCTGGAGATATTTTTGATTGACAGACCTGTGAAGGGAGGATGCTACTGGCATCTAGTGGGTAGAAGCCATGGATGCTGCTAAACCTCCTACAATGTACAGAACAACTCCCAAAACAAAGAATTATCCAGTCCTAGTGCCAATGTACGAAGCCCTGGTGGCGCAGTAAAGCACTCGGCTGCTTTAACTGAGTCCTCCATGTGAGAAAGATGTGGCAGTCTACTTCCATAAAGATTTACTACCTTGGAAACCCTATGGGGCAGTTCTACTCTGTCCTACAGGGTCGCTACGAGTTGGAATCGACTCGATAGCAGTGGGTTTGGTTTGGTTTTTTAGTGCCAATATTACTGAGGTTGGGAAATAACTAGCCTAGTCTTAAGGGATTGGGCTGGAGGCAGTTGGCCTATGTCTGAACCCTGCTCTGGCATTTGCTCATGTATGATTTGGGTAGAGTTGCTCAACTTCTCTAAGCCTCTCTTACCCCATGTGTAAAATGGGGGTAATAACAGGATATACTTCATGGGGCTGTTGTGAGCATTAAATGGGATGATGTGTGGAGCACTTAACCCAGTGCCTGTCCCCTGGCACATAGTATGTGTTCCATGAATAATAGTTTTCTTATGATAGGTGGGAAGGAAAAGTGGTTGGGTGAAGTTTGTTGTTGTTAGGTGTCGTTGAGTCAATTTTGACTCAAGGTGATCTCATGTGACAGAGTAGAACTGCTCCATAGGGTTTTCTTGGTTGCAATCTTTACAGAAGCAGAACATAGGAAGGTTTGAACCACCAACCTTTTTGTTAGCAGCCGAGTGCTTAACTGTTTGCACCACCAGCAGGGATGGATTACTCAATTAATAAGCAAGGTACACATGGGCTTACTTGTACTTACTTATTAATCTGTAGTGCACAATTTCACCTGTTGAAATTGTGAAATTGTGCACTACAGATTAGTAGTGTGTACTTTGCTTACTGTAAGCCC
Source organism: Trichechus manatus latirostris (assembly GCF_000243295.1). Taxonomy (NCBI): domain Eukaryota; kingdom Metazoa; phylum Chordata; class Mammalia; order Sirenia; family Trichechidae; genus Trichechus; species Trichechus manatus. The sequence goes on from NW_004444309.1 coordinate 304,692, forward strand.
GTGTGTACCTTGCTTACTGGTTAATTTGCCCCTGGCCACAAGGGCTCCTTTGGGTGAAGACAGAGAAATATTAACACATAGAGAGAAGTTAGGTAACTTTGTTTTAATTAAGGCAAAACCCACGTCAGTGTTTCACATCAAAAATTCTTCTGTGTGGGGGATAGTAAACAACTGAAAGAAAAAAATGAATGCAGGACAGCATTGCTGGTTTTGCTGTGGTTAGGTGGCCATAGTAACTCTTGTTTATAAATGACTGTTTTAAGGGCCAAGCACATTCTAGATGCTTCTAGATGCTTCACATCCATTGTCTATTTAATCCTTCAAAGAACACTGGGAGATAGGTATGGTTTATGGAAGAGGTCACTGAGGATCAAAGAGGCCAAATAGCTATTCGGGGTAAAGCCAGGAGCAAACTCCAGAGTTGACTCTGTGAATGTGGGCCCTTCTTGGGGAGGTGGGATCTGAGATGGCAAGTGTATCCAGGACTACCTGCTGGTCTGGAACCTGAGGCCACATGGACAACTCATCCATCAACCACTCCCTTGAAGGACTCTATCAAATAAGGTGTCTGGAATGAATAAGCCTGGGTTCACTTGAACTAGAATTCAGTTGACCTCTTGATGCACCTGGATTCCTGAAGGATCAGCCATAGTGACTGGTGTCTTTGTGAGAACAACCAAAAGGAACTGGCTGGCTATGCTGGGGTTTGCTTCATCATCTGTGTGGATACCCAGCCTCAACCTCTCTCTGTTGGAAGCTCTCTGGCCAAAGTCAGCAGGGGACCACACCTACTCCAAGACATACTGCCTCCTTCGATCTGGACCTTCGCTAGACTCATATTTTGAGTCTTTTCTTTATTTCCAGCCCACCCATTCCATCCTTTCATCCCAAGTTGTAAAAATATACTTATACGTTTGATTAAAAACCCACGCCAAATACATTTTCTGGGTCATTCGTTGGGCTCTGGAGAGACTGCTGGGGCTGGAATCCTGGCTCTCCGCTTATTAACTTTGTGAACTTGGGTGAATTGCTTAACTTTCTGTACCTCGGTTCCCTCTTATGGCAAATAAAAATAAGATCAGTTTCTACTGCAGAGGGTCACTGTGAGGAGTAAATGGGTTGACACATATACGTGCTCAGAATGGAGGCTGACACGTAGCAAATGCTCAGTTTAGGTCTGCTGTGTTGATGACGATGAAGCCAATATGAAGAGAGATGGCCCTAGAGAACATCCTTTAGAAAACTGCCTTTTCTTTATCTCCCCGGAGATACCCTGGAGTGACAGCTGTGATGGGGCCAGTCCCAAAAGTGTGCTGAGAAAGCAAGGGAAGAAAGGGTTCACCACGCAGGGAAAAGGACATGCCGGCAGCCTATCCCCCTGGCAGACTCAGGCTGTACATAGCTAAAGGTGCTGAGTTCAGTCTGGGTTTTGGAGAAGAGTTTTTCTCTTCATCTCACCCATCCAAGTTATTCAGCTGCCTGACACATGTTTCATAAGCTAGTAACCTAGACTGCTGGGGATATAGGTAGAGGGATACACTAACAAAATAAAAAGATTTTTAATTTTTCTTTTCTCCTTTTCTTTAAATTGGGGTAGAAACTAGATTGATGCACCTGTCTCCTCTCTCTTTCACAATGTTTTTTTTTTTTCTGGAGAATCCAATAAAGTTAAGAGGAAACTTGTTCACCTGGATAATTCTTAGGTTGCACATGTCACAAGCTGATGATGTATTTCTCTTTCATTTCACCCAAGGCATCAGTGTGCTGACACCTTCGATAAGCACGCAAATTAAAAACATCTGCTCCCAAGGTTGACAAGGCAGCTGGGGAAGGCGGAGAGGCAGGGTGAGGAATGGATGGCTCTGGGAGTCAGGAACATAAGCCCTGGTCAGAGCTGGAGGACAGCCAGGGTCTGGGAGTCTCGTTTCAGCAGTGAGGGCACCTGACCTCCTGGATCACACACCTGGGGGGGCATGTGGCCAGCTGGAACCAGATCCCAGGGCTCCTGGGGCCCACCTTCTGGTGCTCTTTCACTCTGGGTATCTGGGGCCCCAGGATCCCCTGCCCACATAGCTTGAGCCTGACTTCAGGACCTGTGTGGATCTCACCCTTTGGTTGTCCTCCAAGGGTGGACTGGGTCACTAGTACACACACCTAAGCCCAAGGGGGTGCTGTATAAAGGGATGACCAAGCTTGGATGTGCAGGCTGTGGAGTTCACTGTGTGGGACAGAGCCACTGGTGGGAAGAAAAGGGGGCAGGCATAGGCTGGAAACCAGCATGGCATGTGTCCCCATGGTCTTATGTGGTCCAAGGAATGTGGACCTTCATTTATCCTCTTGCCCCAATTCCCATGTCAGGGAATGGGCCTCCTCACTGGCCTGTCTCTTACCCAACCCCTGGCATGCAGATATGGTCTTTGTTTTCCCCTTCCTAGGGGATGCCTCTAGAAACTGGCCAACAAGAAGAATCTTTTGTCACACATATCTTGTGAAGGTAGGTTTGACCTATGTTTTAATATTTATAACCCAGAAGAGGGATCTCAGGGACAGCTATGACTCTGCCACCATCAGCAATAATAGAGCTGTTTAAGAGTGTCTGAGGAGCCAATTTTCCAAACCCTACCTTCATCACTTATTAGTATGTGACCACGGACCACCCCTCTGAGCCTTGGTTTCATCATCTGCAAAATGCGGATAGTAATAATACCTACTTACAGGATTCTTATGTCACTGCTGTGATATGGACTGTCAGGGACAGAAAAGGTAGATCAGGGAGAGAGAGTGAACTAGTCAGGGGAAAGGATGTGGGGCAGATGTGACAGGCCAAGTGGCAGGACAAGTAGAGAGGACAAAAGTGGGGAGAGAAGTGGGCAAAGCAGGGCTAGGAGGAGAGAACTCTGCCAATGCCATTAGCAGAAAGTGCTGGGAAGCAGAAAGTCAGGACTGGTAGTTTATGTGGAAAGGAGGTGTATAACTGGAAGGAAGAGAAAGTAAGATAACAAAAGTCGGTTCTACCAGGGCATGTACTAAACACACACGCACGCACACACATACACACAATATTTTGGCTGCAATGATTATATGTATTTCTAATAGCTTAATATGGGTCTTTTTGACTATGGATGCAATCCCATTCCTCTTCAATTTGTCATTCCTGGCATAGTAGACTATATGATTGTCCAATTCAGAATGGCCAATACCAGTCCATTTCAGCTCACTAATGCCTAGAATATTGATGTTTATGCATTCCATTTCATTTTTGATGATTTCCAATTCTCCTAGATTCATACTGCGTACATTCCACGTTCCTATTATTAATGGATATTTGCAGCTGTTTCTTCTCATTTTGAGCCGTGCCAAATCAGCAAATGAAGGTCCTGAAAGAACATTTCAAGATCTAACCTGAAGTACAAAGCTGTCAGTGATAGGATAATATCCATACACCTATAAGGAAGACCAGTTAATATGACTATTATTCAAATTTACACACTAATCACTAACGCCAAAGATGAAGAAATTGAAGTTTTTTACCAAATTCTGCAGTCTGAAATTGATCAAAGATGCAATCAGTATGCATTGATAATTACTGTGTGATTGGAATGTGAAAGTTGGAAACAAAGAAGAAGGACCGGTAGTTGGAAAATATGGCCTTGGTGATAGAAACTATGGCAGAGATCTCATGATAGAATTTTGCAGGACCAACGACTTCTTCATTTTAAATACCTTTTTTCAACAACATAAACGGCGACTATACACATGGACCTTGCTCAGTGGAATACACAGGAATCAAATGGACTACATGTGTGGAAAGAGACGATGGAAAAGCTCAATATCGTCAGTCAGAGCAAGGCCAGTGTCTCAGTCTGCTAGTGCTGATCTAACAGTGATTCCACAAGTGGATGGCTTTAACAAAGAGAAGTTTATTCTCTCACAGTGCAGTAGCTACAAGTCCAAATTCCAGGAGAAGGCTTTCTCTCTCTATTGGCTCTGGAGAAAGGTCCTTGTAATGCATCAATCTTTCCTTGGTCTGGGAGAGTCTCCGGGCAGGAACCTCAGGTCCAAAGGACACGCTTTGCTCCTGGCACTGCTTTCTTGGTGGTATGAGGTTCCCATATGTCTCTACTTGATTCTCCCTTTTATATCTCAAAAGAGATTGCATTAAGATACTATCTAATCTTGTCAACCTCATCAGTATAAACTCATCACAATGATAGAATTTAGAACACACTCATACAGACTTCATTGGTTTTGCTTCTCTAGAGAACCTAGTCTAAGACATTTGGTACCACCAGTGGTTCTAGCGAAACAAAATTGCAAGGATGAGTTTTCTAAATTGGTTCTCAAGTTTGGTTAAAGATGTTGATGACTCTTCTTCCAGTGGTAAAGAGGGCACTGCTAATCTATGGCGTGAGATGGCAATACAGATACACAAAATATCAAGTACTGGTTAGAGGCGAAGATCTGGGTGATCACATGTTTGATACTTTTCTACAATTTTCTCAGAATGAAAAGTGTAAGGAAACGGGTTGGTTGGTTCTATTTTCCCTAGACAAAGTGGTAAAAGAGATGAGTTCAGGGCTTCAGAGTCAAAGCTTAAGTGCCACATAGACGACCTCAAAGTTGCCACTTGTGCCCTGAAAGAGAACCTTATTTCTTGTACTAACAGAGCTGATATGGCAAAAAAACAAACCCAGAGTCTTATTGTAAGAGTGGCTGAATTACAACGCCAATTGAATTCCCATGGTGTCTGAAGTTAAAGTGAGGGTATTGATTGGGAAGAAACGGGATCCTGAAACTTAAGATGGTGACTTATGGGCAGATAATCAGAAAGCTAGGGACACCGAGCCCCTAAATTCTGTTGAATCGCTCCTTCCAACAAAACCATTATCCCCTCCACACCCATCTGATGGGATTAACCCAGCTGTGTCTGAAGAGCTTTTGTCTGAGTCATTGCCTGGGGCATTGCCTGAGGGCAGATGCCTTACAGTACATTACTGAATGTTCTCAAAATACATCCCTAACACCCATTTTTGCTTCTAGACCTATAACAAGACTTAAGTCCCAGAGAGCTCCAAAAGGTGAAGTACAAAGTGTGACACAGCAGGAGGTAAACTACATTCCAAAAGAACTGCTTGACTTTTCTAATATGTACAAAGAGAAACCTGTGGAATACGTGTGGGAATGGCTATTAAAGTTGAGGGATAATGATGCAAGGAACATAAAGTTCAATCTGGCTGAGTTTATTGATATGGGCCCACTAAGCACAGATTCTTCATTCAATGTTTCAGCCTGACAGGTTAGGAGAGGATATAATAGCTTATTTGATTGGATTACTGAAGCATGGATTGCACAGTGGCCTACACTAAAACAACTTGAAGTACCAGATCTGCCTTGGTATACTGTAGAAGAAGGATCAAAAGGCTTAGGGAAATTGGCATGCTAGAGTGGATTTATCAGGTTAGACCCACAGACCCACATAGGAAGTGCCCAGAGGGCACACCTTTTACTACAACAGTTAGAAACAAATTTGTGAAGGGGGCTCCAGCATCCTTGAAGACTGATGTAGTTGCTATATTATGCAAGTCAGGTTTGACAGTGGGAGCTGCCCTGAGTTAAGATACCTAACTACAGTAGGGCTGATTGGACCCTGCGGTGGTAGGGGCCAAGTGGCGTCACTCAATCAACAAAGACAAGATGGGTGTGGTTACCATAATGGACAGCAGAGTCAAAGAGTAATCAGAATAACTCATATGGACTTAATACATTGACTACTTAGTCATGTTGTCCCTAGGAGTGAAAAAAAGGGAAGGGAAATCTACTATTTACTTAATCTCTACAAGCACATGAATTCTAGGTCAAATGAACGATAGTCTAACTGGAATTGCCAGATAGAGTCACAGTCCCTAAATCACCAGACTTAAGCCAGTATAGAAATCCACAATGTCTTGAATGAAGGGGAGGCCAGGTCCCCTTCAGGAAAGACCCCATTACACTGCCAAAAATTTATACTGTTAATATTTCTGCCAGTCTTCCCCAAAGGCATCTGAAGCCTTTTATGAGAGTGATTGTTCACTGGAGAAAAAGAAATAATCAGACTTTTCGGGAATTACTGGATACTGGCTCTGAACTGACACTAATTCCAGGAAACCCAAAATGCAACTATGGCCCACCAGTCAGAGTGGGGGCATATGGAGTTCAGGTTATTAGTGGAGTGTTAGCTCATGTCCATCTCACAGTGGGTCCACTGTGTCCCTGAACCCTTCCTGTAGTGATTTCCCCAGTTCTAGAATTGATGATTGGAATAGACTTACTCAGCAACTGGCAGAACCCACACATTGGATCCCTGACATGTGCTATTATGGTAGGAAAGGCTAAGTGGAAGCCAGTAGAACTGCCCCTACCTAGGAAAACAGTAAACCAAAAGAAATACTACATTCCTGGAAGGACTGCAGAGATTACTGCCACCAACAAGCACTTGAAGGATGCAGGGGTGGTGATTCCCACCACATCCCCATTCAACTTGCTTATTTGGCCTATGCAAAAAAAAAAAGAAAAAAAAAGATGGATCTTGGAGAATGACAGTGGAATACTGAAAACAACCAGGTGGTGACTCCAATTGCAGCTACTGTTCCAGAGTGGTTTCATTCCTTAAGCAAATTAATATATCTCCTGGTACCTGATATGCAGCTATTGATCTGGCTAATGCCTTTTTCTCCATACCTGTTTCAAAGGACCACCAGAAGCAGTTTGCCTTCAGCTGGCAAGGCCAGGAATATACCTTCACTGTCCTACTTCAGAGGTATATCAACTCTGCAGCCCAATGTCACTATTTAGTCCACAGTGAACTTGATTGTGTTTCCCTTCCACAAGACATCATACTGGTCCATTACATTGATAACATTATGCTGATTGGACCTAGTAAGGAAGAAGTGTCAATTACTCTGGACTTAATGGTAAAACATTTGCAAGCTAGAGGGTAGGAACTTAATCCAACAAAAATTCAGGTGTCTTCCACCTCAGTGAAATTTCTAGGGGTCCAGTGGTATGGTGCATGTTGAGATATTCCTTCCAAAGTGAAGGATAAGATATTGCATCTGACCCCCCCCCCATACAACTAAAAAGGAGGTTGTCTTAGTTATCTAGTGCTGCTATAACAGAAATACCACAAGTGGATGGCTTTAAAAAAGAAAAATTTATTCTCTCATAGTCTAGGAGGCTAGAAGTTTGAATTCAGGGTGCCAGCTTCAGGGGAAGGCTTTCTTTTTGTCAGCTCTGGGGGAATGTCCTTGTCATCAATCTTCCCCTGCTCTAGAAGCTTCTCAGTTTGGGGACCTCGGGTCCAGAGGATGCATGCCCCTGGCTCTACTTTATCAGTGGTAATGAGGTCCCTCTTCTCTTTGCTTGATTCTCTCTTTTATATCTTAAAATAGATTGATTCAAGATACAACCTATTCCTGTAGATTGAGTCCTGCCTCATTAACATAACTGCCTCTAATCCTACCTCATTAACATCATAAAAGTTAGGATTTACAACATATAGGATAACTCCATCAGATCACAAAATGGAGGACAATCACACAATACGGGGAATCATGGCCTAGTCAAGTTGACATATAGTTTGAGGGGAAAAAATTCAATCCATAACAGAGGCACAATGCCTGGTGGGCCTCTTTAGATTTTGGAGGTAAGGTATCCCTCATTTGGGTGTGCTACCCCAGTCTATTTATCAAGTGACTTGAAAAGCTGCTAGCTTTGAGTGGAGCCCAGAACAAGAGAAGGCTGTGCAACAGGTTCAGGCTGCTGTGCAAGCTGCTCTGCTACTTGTTCCATATGATCTAGCTGATCAAATGGTGCTTGAAGTGCCAGCGGCAGATAGAGATATTTTTGGAGTCTTTGGCAGGCCCCTATTGGTGAGTCACTGTGCAGACCCTTAGGAGTTTGGAGCAAAGCCCTGCCGTCCTCTGCAGATAACTACTCTCCTTTTGAGAAATAGCTTTCGGCTTGCTACTGAGCCTTAGTAGAGACTGAATGCTTAACCATGGGCCATCAAGTCACTACGAAGCCTGAGCTGCCTATCATGAACTGGGTGATGTCTGACCCACACAGCCATAAAGTCACATGTGCACAGCAGTACTCTGTCATTAAATGGAAGTGCTATATATGAGATTGGGTCCGAGCAGGAACTGAAGGCACACGTAAGTCGCATGAGGAAATTGCCCAAATGCCACTCCTGTCACATTACCTTCCATCTCCCAGTCTGCACCTATGGCCTCATGGGGAGTTCCTTATAATCAGTTGACTGAGGGAGAAAAAACTCATGCCTGGTTTACAGACTGTTCTGCGTACTATGCAGGCACCACTTGAAAGTGGACAGTGACAGCACTACAGCTCCTTTCTGGGACATCCCTGAAGGACAGTGGTGAAGCGAAATTCTCCCAATTGGCAGAACTTTGAGCAGTGCACCTGGTTGTTCACTTTGCTTGGAAGAAGAAATGGCCAGATGTGTGACTGTATACTGATTCATGGGCTGTGGCCAATGGTTTGGCTGGATGATCAGGGACTTGCAAGAAACATGATTGGAAAATCAGAGACAAGGAGGTATGAGGAAGAGGTGTGTGGATAGACCTCTCTGAAAAGGCCAAAGAAATGATGATATTTGTGTTTCATGTGAATGACTACCACTCAGCAGAGGAGGATTTTAACAGTCAAGTGGATAGGTTGATGCATTCTGTAGAAACTAGTCATCCTCTTTCTCCAGCCACTCCCATCATTCCCCAATGGGTTTATGAACAAAGTGGCCATCAGGGCATGAGGTTATGCACGGTCTCAGCAACATGGACTTCCATTCATCAAGGTCAAGTTGGCTACAGCAACTGCTCAGTGCCCAAAACTGAGTCCTCGATATGCCACCATTCCTCGAGGTGATCAGCCAGCAAGCTGGTGGCAGGTTGATTACACTGGACCACTTCTATCTTGGAAACGGCAGCATGTTGTTCTTACTGGAATAGACACTTACTCTGGATACGGATTTGCCTTCCCTGAAAGCAATGCTTTTGCCAAAACTACCATCAGTGGAATTACAGAATGGCTCATCCACTGTCATGGTATCCTACACAGCATTGGAAAAAGGGACTCACTTCATAGTAAATGAAGTGTGACAATGGGTCCATGCTCATGGAATTTACTGATCTTATCATGTTCCCCATCATCCTGAAGCAGCTGGCTTGATAAAACAATGGAATGGCCTTCTAATGACACAATTACAGTGCCAGCTGGGTGGCAATACCTTTCAGGGTTAGGGCAATGCTCTCCAGGAGACTATATATGCTCTAAATCAGCATCCAATATATAATGCTATTTCTCCCATAGTCAGGATTCATGGGTCCAGGAATCAAGAGGTGAAAATAGGTGTGGCACCACTCTATTACCCCTAGTGGCCCACCTGCAAAATTTTTGCTTCCTGTCCTCGTGACCCTATGATCTGCAGGTCTAGAGGTCTTAGTTCCAAAAGGAGTAATGCTCCCACCTGGAGACCCATCATTGATTTCACTGAACTGAAGTTAAGAATGCCACCTGGCTACTTTGGGCTCCTTATGCCTCTGGATCAACAGGCAAAGAAGGGAGTTACCACATTTGCTGGTGTGATTGATCCTGATAACCAAGAGGAAATTGGATTGATATTACATAATGGAGGTAAAGAAGAGTATGTCTGGAATGCAGGAGATCCCTTAGGGTGTCTCTTAGTACTACCATGCCCTGTGATTAAAGTCAATGGAAAACTACAGAAACCCAATTCTGACATGACTACTAATGGCCCAGAACCTTCAGGAATGAAGGTTTGGGTTACCCTACCAGGCAAAGACCTACTACCAGCTGAGGTACTGGATGAGGGTAAAGGGAATATGGAATCGTGGTGGAAGAAGGTAGTTCTAAATACCAGCTGCAAACACATGACCAGTTGCAGAAATGAGGACTGTAATTGCTATGAGTATTTCTTCCTTACGTGTGTGCATCAAATATTTTTGTTTTCTTCACTTATGAAATATAAGATGTAAACAAGGCTAGTGCATTTTCAGTTGTACACGTGTTAATTGTATCATGTTAGGTACAAGTATGACTTTATAAATGTCTTTGTTTAGAAACTGTGTATGGTTTAAGGAGATGGGTACAGGTGCCAAGTTGACAAAGGGTGGACTGTGATTATTAAGGTTGTGTGTCAACTTGGTTGGGCTATGATTCTCAGTGGTTAGGCAGTTATATTGTAGTCTCACAGTTATGTAATGATATAATCACCTGCATAATGAGATCTCATATAATTTAATCTCCTCCATGATGAGATCTGCTATGAGCAGCCAGTCAGTTGAAAGGGAGTTTCTTTGGGGGTATGGCCTGTATCCAATATACATGAACTTTCTAGCAAAGCTTGTTGGCTTTTGCTCTGGATGTAACATTTAGCTAGTTATCATCTGAACTCTGGTTCTTGGGACTTGAGCCAGCAGCCTGTCATGTTACCTGCCGATCTTGGACTCATCAGCCTCCGCAGCCTGTGAGCCAGCGACCTGCCAATCTTGGGTTTGTCAGCCCCTGCACCTTTGTGAGTCAGGAGAAGCCTCCAGCCTGACACCTGATCCATGGACTTGGACTTTCCAGCCTCTCCAAATGCGTGAGCCATTTCATTGACCAAAAGCTGTCTCTCTCCATATACATACATACATACATATATGTATATATATCATATATATCCACTACATGTCTGTCAGTTTGTTGTACTGTGGGGGCTTGCCTGTTGGTGTGATACTGGAAGGTTTATGACCAGTAGTTCAAATACCAGTGGAGTCACCCTTGGTGGACAGATTTCAGTGGAGATTTCAGAGTAAGACAGACTAGGAATAAGGACCTGGCAGTGTACTTCTGAAAAAACTGGCCAGTGAAAATCTTATGAATAGCAGTGGAACATTGTCTGATATAGTGCCAGAAAATGAGTCCCTTAGGTTGGAAGGCACTCAAAATATGACTGAGGAAGAGCTGCCTCCTCAAAGTAGAGTTGACCTTAATGATGTGGACGGAGTAAAGCCTTCAGGACCTTCATTTGCTGATGTGACACCACTCAAAATGAGAAGAAACAGCTGCAAACATCCATTAATAATCAGAACATGGAATGTACAAAGTATGAATCTAGGAAACTTGGAAGTCGTCAAAAGTAAAATGGAACACACAGACATCAATATCTTAGTCATCATTAAGTTGAAATGGACTGGTATTGGCCATTTGGAATCATATGGTCTACTATGCTGCGAATTACAACTTGAAGAGGAATGGCGTTGTATTCATCATCAAAAAGACAATGTCAAGATCTATCCTGAAGTACAACACTGTCAGTGATAGGATAATATCCATACGCCTACAAAGAAGACGAGCTAACACGACTATTATTTAAATATATGCACTAACCACAAAGACCAAAGATGAAGAAATTGAAGATTTTTACCAACTTTTGCAGTCTGAAATTGTTCAATGATGCAAACAAGATGCATTGACAATTACTGGTGATTGGAATGTGAAAGTTGGAAACAAAGAAGGATCAGTAGTTGGAAAACATGGCCTTGATGATAGAAATGACACTGGAGATCATATGACAGAATTTTGCAAGACCAACGACTTCTTCAATGCAAATACCTTTTTCAACAACATGAACGGTGACTATACACGTGGACCTTGCCAGATGGAATACACAGGAATCAAATCGGCTACATCTGTGGGAGGAGATGATGGAGAAGCTCAATTTCAGTCAGACAAGGCCAGGGGACAACTGCAGAATAGACCATCTATTGCTCATATGCAAGTTCAAGTTGAAGCTGAATAAAATTAGAGCAAGTCCACGAGAGCCAAAATACGACATTGAGTATGCCTCACCTAAATTTAGAGACCATCAGGAATAGATTTGATGCACTGAACACTAATGACTGAAGACCAGACAAGCTCTGGTTATCAAGGACATCATACATGAAGAAAGGAAGAGGTCATCAAAAAGACAGGAAAGAAAGAAAAGACGAAAATGGATGTCAGAAGAGACTCTGAAACTTGCTCCTGAATGTCAAGTAGCTAAAGCCAACAGAAGAAATGATGAAGTAAAAGAGCTGAACAGAAGATTTCAAAGGGTGACTTGAAAAGGCAAAGTAAAGTATTACTACGACATGTGCAAAGAACTGGAGTTAGAAAACCAAAAGGGAAAAACATGTTTGGCATTTCTCAAGCTGAAAGAACTGAAGGAAAAATTCAAGCTTCGAGTTGCAATATTGAAGGATTCTATGAGGAAATAATTGAATGAGGCAGGAAGCATCAAAAGAAGATGGAAGGTATACACAGAGTCACTGTATCAAAAAGAATTAGTTGATGTTCAACCATTTCAGGAGGTAGCATATGATCAAGAACCAATGCATTGAAGGAAGAAATAAAAGCTGCAGTGAAGGCATTTGAGAAAAACAAGGCTCTAGGAATTGATGGAATATCGATTGAGATGTTTCAACAAACAGATGCAGTGCTGGACATGCTCACTCATCTATGCCAAGAAATTTGGAAGACAGCTGCCTGGCTAACTTACTAGAAGAGATTCACGTTTATGTCCATTTCAAGGAAAGGTGATCCAATAGACTGTGGAAATTATTGAATAATATCATTAATATCACACACAAGTAAAATTATGCTGAAAATCATTCAAAAGTGGCTGCAGCAGTACAACAACAGGGGACTGCTAGAAACTCAAGCTAGATTCATAAGAGGATGTGGAACAAGGGATATCATGCTGATGTTGGATGGATCATGGCTGAAAACAGAGAATACCAGAAAGATGTTTACCTGTGTTTTACTGACTATGCAAAGGCACTCGACTGTGTGGATCATAACAAATTATGGATAACATTGCGAAGAATGGGAATCCCAGAACACTTAATTGTGCTCATGCAGAACCTGTACATACAGCAAGAGACAGTAGTTCTGGGATACTGCTTGGTTTAAAGTCAAAAAAGGTGTGTGTCGGATTTCCGGCAAGATGGCGCTCTAGGCAGAAACACCACGCCATCCCTCCACAACAAAGATCCGAAAAACTAAGCCAAACAGAGAATCAACAATCCTGAAACC